>NW_027103336.1:468265-652625 GCF_902728285.1 Clytia hemisphaerica
GGAAGGAGGGAAACATTTCAACTGTTTACTCTAACAGTTTCCTACTGTCTTACCGACAGTTTTCTACGAGTGGTTACGCACTCTTTTACTCTATCTTGCCACGGGAATAACTTAATATAGCGCTTCTTAGGACGGCTTAAGACACTTAAAATTCAAAGGAGTGACACTTTCCCTCAGATGTCAAACTCTAACTGCATACTTCGTGGACTTAAAGGCCTCATTAATCATCAGTGGTTACGCACTGGAAAAGAATCATCGCTGAGTGGTTACGCACTCAGTACATACATCTGACACTTTTTTAACAAACATTTTCGTTTATGCACTTTATCCGGATTTATTTTAGAAGCTCAAATCATATTTTTAATCCATTTTGGTAATCTTCTTCGGGAGGACGTCACATATCATTCTATAATCTTTCAACAACTTATAACGATAATTCGCAAGAATGTTGTGATAATCTTAATGGGTTTTTAATACTACTGGGAGGAGTTTGGGGTTAGATGTTAATAAATGATATAACGAAGGTGTAAGGAATAAGTGAGAATGTGTTCGTTTAATAAAAATAATTAATCAGACAGGATATAAGGACAGGACACATATCACTATCAGCCGTCAACTTTAACAAGGACACTGAATATGACTTCTCAATCACTTATGACAAGATAAGTGAGAGTTACCAAACAGGAAGCGGAAACACTAAGCAATCAAAAAAATAATATAACTAATGAAATAAAGAATAAATTGAAACATGTCGGGACGGGACGGAATTGGGACGGAATTTGGGACGGAAACTGGGTGATAAGTAAATCATAATAATCAGAAATAAATAAGTAATAAATAATAATTCATAAGGGAAGGGAAGGACGGAAGGGAACATCTAAAGCAGCGTGAACCGCAACAGACAAAATCTCGGTAGAACCTCCATGTTGAAGGTCCACTCCGCTTTCTTATGTCTTAGATGATCGGAATTACGAACGAACTGTAGGAAATGAGCACTGTCTTAAGGACATACTACTCCAAGTTATGTAAATAATATAACTTGTCAGTCCGAGTCGACCCAGTTGAACTTACTTTCCTTAAACAAATTGAAGGATTTCTTGATCAACTAGGATTTCCAAACAGAGTAACTAAGGGACGCAGAAAAGGGAGATTCAATCGAACACTATGAATTGCACAGAACTAGTTAGAAATAAAAGTTCAAACGTTCAAACAGGAAATTGAGAAATTCTGAGTGCTAAATACGAATAATATTCTGAACTTAAGTATACTTCCAGAAAGGATCGGGACCACCCTAAGGGTGATCCCTAATAAAATATAGATAAACACTTACATGTTTAAGATGCAAAAGTAATACCCAAAACTAAGTGAGTAAGTAAGTAAGTTAATAAACGATATAAAGCGTATTTATACGATTCAATGAATAATGATGATAATAACGATTATTGTTCTATAATTTGACTCTAATACAAAAGGCTACATAAAGATATAGGGGAATGGTGACTATAGTAATCTTATACGTGAAAATGATGACAGCAATTATTTCTTAATAAAGCTACATCATCAATTTTGATTTTGAGTATTACATAACTTTGGGTTTATTGGCATGGGGAGACTTATCTAGGAATAAAACCAAGGAAATATGGATTTTCAGGGGGAGGGTCGTCTAGGTTTACGACAATATAACCGTCTTTTATATAAGAACTAATTATATTAGAACATTTTAAGGCTTTGCGGAATGTAAAACATCCGATTTCTTATAGGAAATTACATGAAAATTATCACAACATGGTGAAATTGAAAACATTTTAAGACCATTTTTTAATCTTAAAACTGGAAAAGTTTTTGAAGTTTTTATAAAAGGAATTATATTATTAGCGATTAAAAATCTGAACGATCCAAGATTCTGCTGGATACGCTCTTTTATAAGAACAATTATATCTGAAGAGGCTTATCATTTCTTTTAAACTGTTTTGATTTTTTGGCAGTTTTGAACCTCGCTGTTCTTATAAAATTGTTCTTATAAAAGATTTTTCTAATGAAATCCCTTAGCAGATCGAACAGTCTTTGAAAATTCAAATAATGTATTCAAGAAATAGTATTCCACACTTTTCGGAACGAACAATTTCTATAAAAAGCCCAAAGTGATTGTATTGCAAGTCTGATATTAAATATGAATGTATAGCATTCTAAGTTCAGGTAATTACTACACATGGAATTTTTTGTTATAGATCTTAAGAAATTTTGTTAGTTGCGACTTACTTGATTTTTTATCAATATAAGCTTTTCAACATTTTAACATAATTAAAATATTGCACTTACGAAAAAACCTAAAAAATAGTGCATGTGCAGTGCTGATTGATATTACAAAGATATTTTTTTCCAAACATACATTGTGAATATAATTATAAACTATAAACATGGATATTTCGTAGCTCTTTTCCATTCCATTTCACTGGAAAAACATATCGCTCAAATAGAGAGCAAAATTGCAAATAATTAGAGCTGCTACAGTATCATTCTTTAAAATAATCAAAATTATTTAAATTTTCAATAATTAAATATTGCGAAGGAAAGTGTGTATGGTTGGTAGATCATCATTATCATCTAAAAGATCTATGTGTAGTGTATTGAAATGTTAATACCAAGTGTGCAGTGCAGTAAATAATATATAGTTACGGTGGCTTGTTTCTGCCTTTAATCGCGTTGTAGTGAAAATTGAAAATGAAATGTAATGTAAATAAGTAGGCTACAAAATTCTATTGTTAACAGAGCTACATGTCGGACATGTTAAATCCGAATTTTTATCTGGTCAAATTAGTTTATCATGATAACTGGCAAGTTATTATCGTGACATTCGCGATGACACATTTTCAGAAAAAAATGACGCCAAAAAAATGTCAATTATTTGATCAGGTTCTCATTTAGCAAAACGGGTCAATATTATATCTAAACATTTGTTTTCCGACAAGTTAAGCTCATGTTCTTCAGGCAAATATTTAAACATCTTTTTCTGACAAGTGTTAAGCTTATAGGTCTTCAGGCAAATATTTAAACATTGTTTTCCCGACAATTTAAGTTAAGCTATCCAGAATTATCTTCAAAATGTCAAGTTATTTTCCCGAAACGCTCAAACCTATAATTGGGTGATTTTTCCTGTTCAAATTGTCAAGTTAATTGCCCGAAACGCTCAAACTTAACTGGTTGATTTCATCCTGTCCAAAATGTCAAGTTATTTGCCAGAAACGCTTAAGTCTAACTGGGTGATTTTCTTTTGTCCAAAATGTCAAATTATTTGCCCGAAACGCTCAAGTTTAATTGGGTGATTTTCTAAAAAATTTTATTCTACCGTATTATTTTTTAAGTGCAACAAGAAAATTTACATATCGTAACACGACTTTTAACAAGGTTATTTTTATCTTGCTTTTTTCAAAAAATATTTAATAAAATTTGATTTTTTCTCACCCTGTTAACTATCATGATAAATATCAGCGCGATTTTGTGGCAGAAACAAGCCACGGTATATAGTTCATTCTAATTTAATCTAAAAAAAGTGGAAAAGTTATTGACATTGTCAATAACAAAAATAATATTCCTCACAAAAACATCAGAATTATTTTCTTTTAACAATTAAAATTCTAATTTCTAGATCCTTAATAATGATGGGTCTGGGTTATAAATAGGATTTGAAAGAGTCCAAATTGCCACTGTCCAATTTTGAATTTGCATGTGCAATGTCTGATTCGATAGCTTCAATTAAAGACTCAAGTGAATCAAAATTCTTCTCTGGACGTATAAAACCGACAATCACTATTTTCAGATTTGACCCATAAAAATCATCAGCAAATTTATGAATGATATGTGTTTCAATGGATTTCTTCTCATTGTTATAGTAAGGATTCCAGCCGATACTAACAACCATTTTAAAGGCTTGCCCCTGATCGATGTTTGCCCAGCCATAGTAAATACCAGTGGTAATGTATTCTGGCAAGTTATCAACGACAGTTTCTGGAAAATTTGCAGTTGGAATTCCAAGCTCCTTACTTCCTCGTCCAAACCCTTTAATTACTTCTCCATTTGCGACGTAGGGCGTTTCTTTGAGAACCTCATTCAATCTGTTATCATTAGACATTGCTATTTGCTGGTGGTGAAAGTTTTTTTGTTTTTTTAGCTATAAATTTGAAAGGATTTAGTCTAATTTGTAATATTTTTCATGCAAAGCAAACTAATAACACATTAAAGATACATTCCCCATGGAAAATTATTGAACCAAATCAATAAACAAAACTCTTTACTCCAAAATTCAACATAAAATATTGTTTTATGAAAAGTCTGCCATGTTTATTATACTTTAAAGCTTGGTACTCACCTGTGCAAAAATTGCACCATTGTGCATTTATCAGTTAGGCGCACAACTACCCACATTATCAAAACATTATAAACCCACTATTAAAATTATCAAGATAAAATAACGAGTGCGCCCTGAAAAAGCTTTTTACTGTTTAATTTCAAGGTTGTTTTTTTAAGAAACACACTTTTAAGAAACATGAGGCTCAGAATGCCCGAAACATCTAAGAAACATGCTGAGGCTGAGAATGAGAAAATAAAAATTTTTTAAACGTTTCTTTAAAGAACCTTCCAAACAAAACGAATGTTTTTTTTCTTTACATGAAAAATAGGCTGATTATGTTGAAAAGTTTAGAAACATGGAAGAAACATTTAAAGCTCAAAAGGCCGATTTCTTAAAAGAAAAATCGAGGCTGCTTTGGTAAAACTAGTTTCTTAAAAAAAAACGTGTATATCCTCTTTCTTTAAGAATTTCCAAAAAATCAAAGTTAGAATTTGTTTGTGAGCCTTGAGGAAAACAATCCCTTCGAACCAAAAAAAGCAACAGCTCTCCAGCCTTCAAGAATATTCTTGTTCACAAAACCAGAACCTTGTGCTCCAAGAAAACAACCATGGATAAAGTTAACTCTTGTCATGTGCTTGCAACTGCTTCCCCTTTCCTTCCTTCGATGTTTTTTTGTTTTGGTTTTCTCTCTCAAGCTCGGCAATAAATCTACGGGAGTTTTTCGCAAAAATCAATGAGGCCAGGGCAACGCAACATATTACGTTTTATAATATACAAACTCTGTTATATCATGATAAAATATTATACGGACGATAGCATCGTCTATCCTAGAGCATGAATAATCCACAAAAGGACTTATTTCCATCCGATATGCAATTCATGGCAAAAAGTTGTGCTCGATTTTATTATGATCTGAGAACAGTTGAGGCGTCTGTTACATTGGATAAGACCTTATATTCCTTTTGTAGGCCTGGTGTAATAATACAATACAAATTAGTCGAGCGGAAAAATCTCTTTATCAACAGTAATGACAGCAAAGCTTTTACGTCGTCTCTTTTGTCTATGTGTGTAAAAATAACATTATTAATTTTAAAAATTCGTTTCTAGAGTAACCAGATGCTTCAAGAAACAAACAATGAAAAAATGCAAGTTTGATAGAAAGAAAGATAGAAAGAAACGACCACTCAGTTGGCAAATTAAACACGTTATTTACAGACCGACATTACAAAATAACATGTTTGCATTTGGAAATATTCCATTCGATCTGGGTTCTTAGAAGAGTTGAGTGGAAGGCGACGACGTCCTTGAGTTAACAAGTGGAACCAAAATAGTTAAAACCAAACGCATTGATAAGCAAAGAACATCAACATACACGTTTATATATTAACGAACAAAAAACTATACCGGGGTGCGCCACAAAAAAGTTTCTCTCTTTAAAAGTAATTTTGTCGAAATCTAAAAATTTTAAAAGAACCATTCCTATTTTATTGGAAAGAAGAAAAATAAACTTAAATTTTGATGGGTCATTTATTGAATTCGATTCATTAGATCAAAAGTTATGCTTAATTGAATAAAAAAGTTACTTTTGGAAAGTGCTCAAAAACGTTAAAAATCGACCTATCAAATTATTCAGAAGCATAATTACATGATATATCAGTATTTTTGTTTCAGTCATTAAAAATGATAATTAGCTGTCTAAATGACCTTTTATTATTTAAAGGAAGGTCGAATTTCAATGAAAGGAAGAAAATTCGTCGAAAAAGGTCAAAAAATCTAGTAGAATTCATAAAAATACATCAAATATGGGTTTCGAGGTAGATTCTGCCTTACATAGACTTTAATCCAGTCTAGGAACAAAAGTCTGAGTAAAATTTCGGTAAAACTAAATCAAATTAATTTTGATGAAGATTTTGAACCCTTTCGACCCTTCAGTTTCAAAATTCATGTGTTTAGCTAATGAAAAATGCTCTTAAAGGGACATTACAGTAGTAAAATGTAAACATTGCGCGAACCACGTGTCATTAAAGAGGACAATTAAAATCACGTGTC
This sequence comes from Clytia hemisphaerica, assembly GCF_902728285.1. Classification (NCBI taxonomy): domain Eukaryota; kingdom Metazoa; phylum Cnidaria; class Hydrozoa; order Leptothecata; family Clytiidae; genus Clytia; species Clytia hemisphaerica. The sequence goes on from NW_027103336.1 coordinate 474,663, forward strand.
CAAAACAAACTTGTCAAACAATTGAACAATTAAAATTAGCCATATTTGGTTTAATTTTTTTATTTTGACATGTGACATTTGTTTTGATTTTGTAGCCGCTGCATACAGTTTGTTTACAAATTTCGCAAGTACTGTTATGTCCCTTTAATCATGTAAAGGCTATTGCGATTGTCAAATAAAGTAAAAATTTGATAGGTCGATTTTTAACGTTTTCGAGCACTTTCTGAAAGTAACATTTTTATTCAATTGGACATAACTTTTGTTCTAATTAATCGAATTTAATAAATGACCCATCAAAATGTAAGGCTATCTTTCTTCTTTCCAATGAAATAGGTATGGTTCTTTTAAAATTTTTAGATTTCGAGAAAATTAGTTTCAAAGAGAGAAACCTTTTTGTGGCGCACCCGGTATAAGAACAGTAGTCTTCGATAACCAAAATAATTAAAAACAAGTTGAGAACATTTTAAGGTTTTATGGATTCTAAAACGCCCAATTTCTTAGAAATTGCACAATAATTCGAACAAAACGGTGAAATTAAGAACATTTTAAGAACACTTTTAGGCTTCAAACTTAAAATTTTTAAGAATATCCGAAGGCTTTAAAAATATTGTATGTTATTATAAAAGAAACATGTACAGTCACTTGATCAAACTTATGAATACGTTTTCTTAGCATTAAAGGTGGAAATTCAAAAAGCTCCTTCATTTTCGTTTCCATGATTAATATTGGATCAGGGGGGAGGGGGGTCGGTAGTAAAATCTCAGACATAATGACGTTTACTAAGGTGGTGGTGTGACGAAAAATCGAAAAAAAAATTTACTACTCAGGGTAGTTAAATACTAAAATGGGTGGTATCTATGTGTTAAATGTTGAAAAAAAATTACTACCTGGGTAGTTAAAACTGGTAAAATTAGCAAATTTTAGCTATTTTTGTAATTCTTTTGATTTTTTGGATGACTTTTCTGAAAAAATCTGAAAATTTTTATAGTTTGAAAATATTTTCTGTTGGAAAGTTGTTTGTTGCAAACAAAAAATTCTTGAAATTTTTTGTCAATATAAAAAAGACTTTAATTCTAAGGGCAAAACATTAATTTTTGCACTAAGTGAAAAATGTGTCACAGAAATAATCATTTTTTAGCTTTTTTTGTAAAACCAGTCCGAAAACCAACCAAAAAATTGGTGGTCTCCATGCTGACAAATTGTCCCAAAAACTTTTACTACCAGGGTAGTAAAATACTTCTTCCAAGAGTCTGGGTGGTGATATGTAAAAATTCGTAAAAATCCTTTTACTGCTCATATATGTCGGAGATTTTACTACCGACCCCCCATTGGATGACCCGAGAAAACTTTCAGACCTTAAGTCATTGGGGAGGTGAGAGAGATAGTCCTTTCGATGAATGGAACAGGCCATATCCAAGACAGGATTCACTATAAAAAAAGTAAGTTTGCGACCGCAGTCGAGGGCGACCCGAAGGCTCCTTTTTGTATAGCTGTCTACACGAAGGTAGGGGAGGATGCCACTCCTTTCCCTGGATTTTTCACTTACCCTTGATTCGTCTCTTTAGTTGCTGGGCATCAAGCAGAGAGGCATCAAGTACCATTTTGGGAATCTTTGGTATGACCCGGCTGGGGATCGAACCCACAACCTTGCGCACCGTAGCTGCATGCTCTACCTTCATGCTACGGTCGCTAATTTTAGAATAGGGAAATCACGAACACGTATGGGAAACACAAATTTGTACGAACTAAGGAAATGCGCACATCCCCGAAATTGATTTTGATATATATACTCTCTGACGGGAGTTTTATACACAATACAAATCCCCTATAAAAAATCAAACCTAAAAAAAACCCAAAGATTGTGTGAACGAAAGAAATTAAAACGTAATCTTAGAATCAAGTGGACATTTCAAAATTTTTTTTTACTATCATCATTTTCATGATTTTGATACGCTTTGAACTGTCGTCAATTTGTTTACATTATATATTTGTGACTTTTTATTTGTTTCCCTCTAATCTGATGATGGTGATTATGTTGTTTTCTTGAAATCAAGTGGACATTTCAAAACGTTTTTGTACTATCATTTTCATGATTTTGATACGCTTTGATTTTGATAGGCGCTGTGGTATAGTGGTAATTTACCTTGGTTGCTGCAAAGGCGACTGAGGTTCGATTCCCACTCGCAACGGTTCACTTGGCAAGTGAATGAACCTTCGTCCGGGTCAACCCATGCCATGTGAGGGGAATTGGGTAGTCAGTTCAAGGTGCTGACGGGACGCTAATTGAAAGCGTCAATTGTTGCGAAAATGGGCCTCTAAAACTCCTGCGACTCAACCAAATAGAAATAGAAATGGAACTGTCGTCAATTTGTTTACATTAGAAATTTGTGATTTTTATTTGTTTCCCTCTAGTCCTCACTACGTACGCAGGGTTAAAATACACACTTATTTTTTTTAAAGCATAACGTTTTTATAAGCATACTTATGCTCAAATTCGGCAAAAAAATAAGCATAATGCTAAGCATACCTCCAAGCTGAAATGCAAAAAAAATTGTGCAGCTTTTCTATAACGCTGATCTTTTTTTAGGGCTGCTTTTAAAGCTGTTTGCGCTTTCTTAGACCACAAAGATTTTTTGCTGCGGCGAAAAATTTCAAAGAAAACTTTCCATTCTTTGAGCCGAATCAATGTTCCGACTTGAATATACAAAATTCTCTTGAACCCAAAGAAACTCAACAAATCGAAGTTTAAAAGCATATTAATACGCATAAATTAAAATGAAATTTTGCTAAGCATACATATTGAGCCTCGACCTGATTTTCCCGTATGCTTATATAAAAAAAGAGTATACCGTATTAACAATTGTATGCATAAAGAACTACCTTATCAGCCAAAACTTAGTTGGCCCTAAGTTACTAAGTTTTGGATTGGTGACTAAAATCAGGGCCGATTAAAAATTTGGGCCAAATTAAAAGTCTAAGCTTTTCTTATTTTCCAGTATTTCCAGCTTTCTCCTATTTTCCATCTGCTTGTAAATTTAGAAATGACCCAAATTTTTTGTCGGTCTTAATTATCAGTCGGCACTTAGTGACTAAATTTTGACGAGGTGACTAAAATTAGGGACGACTAATAATCTAAGACATATTGTAACATTTTATTATAAAAATGAAGAACCTTTGAACGCTTTGAGCTTGAAAGAAAAATACACGCTTTTTTATAAGAATATCTTCTATAAGAATATCAGGGTGAAAATCGGCCAAATCCTAAGAATACCCTGAGAATACCCTCTAGGATGAATTTCACAGAATTTGATAAGAATACAGTCATTTTGTATTTGGTTAACAGAAAAAACTGCTTCCTTTGTTAGAGATAAATTGAACCTTTGAAGAAGGAATGTAATTTTAACCCAAATGACAAATGTGTGAACAAAAGTCCAAAACTCTGAAATTGATCATTTCTCATGTTTGTAAAAAAGTCAAGTCTAAAAAAGTAAGAATATGTTAATAATATTTCACCCTCAATTTTGGCACTTTCTTAAGAATACTTGACCCTTATCCAAAGTACACTATTCTTATAAAAAAAGCGTGTACATCATTAAAAGAATTTATATTCAAACAAGTTGAAGCAGAATTGAAAAGGGCGGAACATTGAAAGAGATAAAGAGTCTTCAACTGGCTGGACTTTCCTTTTCTAGTCATTCTTAGTAGCCTGGTGCTCACAAGTCTGTGAAAACTTTGTGTTCTCGTTTCATATCAGACACATATTTCATAATGGGACAGTGTCTGCCTATTGTTATATCATGGTGATATAAGCAAAAAATGTTCTTCTTTTCCTTTTTCTGACCAATCTTGCTCCACATTCTTGTCAATCCAAAGTGAAAAAGCTTGTAAATCAAAATTGATGAGTAAGCAAACGATATTACTCTTATTTAAAAACAAAACCTTTAAAGGAAAGAAATCTTTATCTCTCTTATAGAACGAAGATACAGAAGACGGAAAAAAGCCGACCGTCTGAATTAGGTCTATTACAAAAACTCTCACCATGATCTATAGGGTGTGCCTTCAAGCCGTCCATTTCGAAAAGGCGTCCTTTGTACGGTATGTAGCTAACATAATGAAAAGCTTCCATTGAGCGGACAGCTGTCAGATTCTTTGTACGGTCTGTGCTCCAACGCTGCTCAGCCCTAAACAACAACAAAAATACTTACCTTATCGGCCAAAACTTAGTCAGCCCTAAGTGACTAAATTTTGGCTTGGTGACTAAAATTAGGGCCGACTAAATATTTGGGCCCACTAAAATCAAGGCCCACTAAAAATTTAGAAATGGCCAAAACTTAGTTATTAGTCGGCCCTTAGTGACTAAATTTTTACGAGGTGACTAAAATTAGGGCCGACTAATAATTAAGGCCGACTAAGTTTTAGCCGATAAGGTAGATTTTATGTCTCTTTTCCAGAAAGGAAAGATGTAAATAAACTTTTGTGCTCTAATACACGCTTTTTTTCAGTGCCGTAGCAACTGGGGGGCAAGGGGGGGGCTATGCCCCCCAATAATTTTTTCAAAAATGGTTATTTTGCAAAATGCAAAGTTTTTCTTTTTTAATTTGTCATAATTGTCTTTTATGTGCCTGTTTTGAGTGTATTTTTAAGCAATCTAGAGCTCAATTTTCAAAATTTTCCCCTTCGGGCTAAACCATGGTTGGCCCTCGCAGTGTCACTAAACTTCAGCCCCCCCCCCAATATGAAAATGCTTCCTACGGCACTGTTTTTATAAGAATAGTGTAAATCCATTTCATCATGGATATTCTTAACTTTTTTTGGGAAAATCATCCTAAAATATTCTTACAGCATTCTTAGGTTAGGATCCTAATTCAGACTAGATTTAACAGTTAGTACATACGTCTCAAGCATAAAATGGCATTTTTGTGAAAAAAGTGAGCCTTACTTGGGGGTAATTGACATTTTATAATTGAAAATGCTCCAAAAATGGCATTCTTAGCTTGAGTAGCAAAATTCCATGATGGTAATATTCTTAGCATTATTCTTAATTTTTTGACCATTTTAATCATTGACAGTCTTATAAAGTGTATCCTTATAAAAAAAGCGTGTATTTTTGAACGACTTTTAGAAGAATTTCCTGTTTTTTTCAGCGCCAATTCCCCCAAATCCATCAGGTTCCGAGAAAATATTTTCGAGCCTCGAAATGTCTTCAACGAAAATAGCGACGTGGCATACTTTTCCTATTAATAAACAAGGTTGAAATGAAAAAAAGCCATTTAACCAGAAACAGTTGTTTCCCTTGAAAGTCCCCCTTGCTCCAGAATAATTTCACCTCACTCCTGACCTTCCCTCGATCATCTTTCAAGGTTCAACCGGGGCACTGAGACAGGGGTGTTTTAAACTGTTAACTTGACTTAAAACTTGAATTTTGTTAAACTCATTGAGATGCTTTGAGGTCGACCCTGCAAAATACACTGGTATCTTCCAAGGTGGTCGTCTCACCATTGCTGAAGAAGGAGTCCGTGGTCTCGCCAAAGGATGGGCTCCAACATTAATCGGTTACTCCATGCAAGGTTTATGCAAATTCGGCTTCTACGAAGTCTTCAAGATCCTTTATGGAAACATATGATGGGTGAAGAGAACTGCTACTTGTACCGTACATCCTTGTACTTGGCTGCTTCTGCCAGTGCTGAGTTCTTTGCTGATATTGCACTCGCTCCTATGGAAGCTGTCAAAGTCCGTATTCAGACCTCACCAGGATTCGCCAACACTCTCCGTGAAGGTGTACCTAAATTATACAAAATGGAAGGCATCTCTGGGTACGTTTTTACTAACACTTATCTGACAAGGAGACCGCAAAGAAGGAAATTGAAGAAGACAAATCTCTTTCAAACGAAATTAAAGGCTTAGAGAAGATCTTGGACGCGGCTGAAAAGAGAGAGAACTCAAAACGAGAAAGCCGAGATGATAAAGAAGAAAAACATGATCTATTATCAAACGATATGCGTGAAGCAAAAGAAAAGAGAGATGATGTATCAGGTGTGAAAGAGAACACCGTTGATAAGCGTGAAACAGCCTCTAGAGAAGAGAAGGCTACCGTTATCATGGATACCGTTGTCATGGATAATGATTCGTTACGCGATTTGGTTGATCTAGTCGTCCGCGCGATTGACGAGGAAGCAAGACGAGAAGAAAAAAAAGATATGAGCGGCCGCGAGAACAGCAAACGTGAAATTATTCAAGAAGAAAAGAGAGCATTGCATACAGATCGGAAAGAGAAAAAAGAAGTTATCGAGGAAAAGAAAAGAGACGAAACGAAGGAACTTTGTAACACTCGAAAACGAGAATGCATGCAAAAGAAGAGTAGCGAAATCAGCGCTGATACTAAAGTGGAAGAAGCTAAATCGACCAAGACGGAGAAAAAATCGATCGAAGACAAAATTGAATCCAAAAAAACGGCTGAAAAATCAGTTGCTGTTGAAAAGAAGGTGGAAAAGAAGATAGCGAGCGCTGGCGGGGAAAATTTAGCGGGGGCAAAGAAGAAAAAAGAAGATTCAAATGAAATCCGAGAAATGGTTGAAGAAATTTTAAATGGGAAAAATGATGAAGAAAGGGAAGCTTTTGCATCTTTGTTAGAAAGTGTTTTTGAGCGAACAACGAAGAAATCGGTTGCCGGTACTTCAGCCGATCAGCAGAAAGAAAAGAAAAACAAAGACGAGTAGACTTATTTATAACAATTAAATTATAAAATGATTTTCATTCAACGCATATATTATCAACAATATTCCTAAATGACAACTTTTTCGAGCTCTTCTTGCTGACTTCCAAAAAAATGGTCACGTGAGATGGAGGTGTGTCTTTAAAAGAGAAGCGGCACACTACAGTATTTGCCTATACTTCGGATTCTAGTTAGATTTTCAAACAAAACATGGCAATTCTTAATAGGTCGCTTTATGCTACCTGCTATCAAATATTTCTAAAATTTTTGAAATGCTATCATAATTAATATCTATTGGCTACAGTTTTCATTTTATGAAAGAAAAATGAAAGAAAAAGGTTACTTGCGGTTTACCGCTAGCTACAGCTTTTTAATAAAAAAATGGAAATTTGTTGCTAGTATTTTTACAAAGTGTCTTTTGGTTTTATAAAATGCTCTTTACAACAGTGAAGGTTTATGACAAAAAATTACATCAAAAACATCCTATCTAAGAAAACCTTTTACAAGAAAATAACCGAAAAGATTGCCACGCGCAGGTAGTAAAATTTAAAGCACCAAAGGGGCTAGAAAGTAGTGTGATTCACAGACCACCCTATATAAGAAACTTTTTCGCTAGATGATGAGTATGAAGGCTATATAGGTGATAAATGAAACCACTTATTTCTTGTCTAAACACGTGACCCGCGTGGATTTAAAAGAAACGCCAGATTGAAAGGAAAATCTCTCTTCAGATTTAAAAAAAGAAATGTACCATTCACAAACAAAGTAATTACTATAATCATGGACTTCAATGTTTAATGGTCCCCCCTCAACCACCCCCCCCCCCATGTGATAATGTTTAGTATGAATGACCAACTTTTCCAATGTCCTTTCAACATTGCCATTGGGGGTGGGGAGTGGGCCTTGAAGGTTATATTCTACTTTTTACTCAGAATTTTCGTCCATGATTGTAGGTTCAATCTGTCATTCCAAATTACGCGCGGTGCGAATTACAAGGCTTTACTACTTTCCTCTTTTGGAAAGAGGTTTAAGATTCTTCTCTAGTCCTTTGGGCTTTAACTCTATGCAATAAACTTATCTCTAGTATCTATGTGATCATTTCTTGACGTGAGTATTTTAAGAGAAATTCACAGCATTTAATCTCACAGAAACCAAGATACGTAACCTACGTCATTTCCATTCAAAATTAAAAACATTATTCTTGGAACGTTATGCAATGCAGTACCCCTTTGACCCAGTGAGAATTTTTTTTTTTGGGGGGGGGGGGAGGGGGTCAAAAAGGAATATGATGCTTATAATTCACCTAAGCTAATCTTTTGTGAAATATCGGAAATTTAGTAATCATTCCATTCAAAAAGAGTTCCAATTTTGGAAGCAGTGGAATGTGGCTAGTCGTGGAATGTCTGTTTTTATTTGACCACTTCCAAAACTTTTGGAACAGAAAAAATTGACGACTTGCAAAATATTACAGGCTTATATATAGTATAGGCTTATGTTATGCTAAGGAAATTTGTAAATCTGAGCCTTCATATGCTTAAAAGCGTTATGCTTATGAAAAAAAAACACGTACGTGCGAAATTGTGATGATTTAGGAATATTATCCTTTGTACTACACACCCTGAATTTGCTTAAATCAAAATTTAGCTGTTCCAGGTTCAGATTTTGTTCTAAAATTAAGTACCTTATCGGGGAAAACTTCGTCGGGGAAAATTTTCGTCGGGGAAAATTCTCGTCGGGGAAAAATATTCGTCACTTGGCCGAAATTTCGTCACTTTTCCCCGACGAAGTTTTCCCCGATAAGGTATTCTCATTTTTTGGTGTTTCTAGCCTTATTGTTCCAGGGGGTGTTAAAAGGGTTCAAACCTCCTGAACGTTTAAAACAATCTTTGCAATTTTTTTAATTTATCATTTTCTAGCTCTATATTGGATAATGCTTCTACATAATTTCTAACGTACCTTTAAAACAAATAAAGTAAATAAATAAATAAATATATTCTTTTTTTAAACCAAATCAGTCAAAATGCTATCATTTTTGGAATGCCGGTCTTGCAATGGAGATTGCGCTTAAGAAAGTCAACAGAACCATGACATAAAAAGTCCCACTCCATCCAAAATATGTTAAGACCATTGCAATGAAAGGGCCTTCAAGTATAGCACCAAGACTTCCAAATCCTAAAGGGAAAAATAGAAATGGAGAAAAATCAAATAAAACACACAACAAAATTATATAAAATTTAAGGCAATTATTAACTACTATTCATATCTACACCCCCTTCTCACAGACGCGCAATTTTTGAACGGTTTTTCTCTAGGTTAAATTTGCCACTACTGGCAAAAACTTGCTTGTCTTCGTAGAATATATTGCACCATGAATGTATATGGCCTTTTGCTTGAAAACGAAAGCAATGTTTTTTGATCGACGCTTAATTTTGATGTGATTGTTCTATCTTAGCCAAAATCACTTTACTGGGGTAAAGAAAAAGTTACTACTTACCATTTATTAATCCTGAAACTGCTGATTGCGCATTTTCCCGTGTACCAATTTCTACTGCCAGTGATCCAGAAATGACTGCATCCGGACCGGAACTTCCGGCTCCCGCCAGAAATAAAAATATAGCATTCATAACCATTCCACACTGACTTGTAAGTTGAAACAAACAAAGGGCGGATGTGGAGAGAGTCAGTAATACGAATACACCCATATATGTATTTCCTCGCATGACCCTAGTTAAAAAAAGGAATATGTAATGATGATTTATAATACGGTATTACAGTAACAATATTTGAGAGGGTGGAGCAGCAAAGGAGGGCGAAGGAGCGGGGGGGATCCAAATTATTTCTTACAGATGACTTTTAACTAAAACAACATTGTTTTTCGAGTTTGTGCATCTCTTGATAAAGGCTTTCTCTCACTTTTGTCCCTGGGACAAAATCAGCGTGTCTTTTGGATATTTGGTGACTTCTGTCCAGGAGGCTCGAGTTCGATACCCACTGTGGCGCTACGATTCACTTGGCAAGTGAATGTTCCTTCGCCCGGGTCAACCCATGCCATGTGAGGGGAATTGGGTACCATAACTCTCTGATACAAGAGTATGGGTAGATATTTCAGACATTGTGGTGTGCCGTGACACTCAGGAGGTTCTACACTTGCGAGGACATCCGTTCTCCCGTGTAGTTCGAGTGTCGTAGTATACACCATGGCTCGGCAGCTCGCATCTGCAGGGTTGCAATGTCTGCTTGCGCTGTGATTCCTACTCCACCGTGGGTAGGACCCATTCCGATACATCGGAGGGCATATCTTTTGTCCCATGAAACAAAAAAAGAAACCATGAGACACACACTTTTTTTCTTGTGTTGGTGGGATGGAGCATGTTGCATTGCACCAACGCAAAAAAACTTCCCCCAAGCCTTAAGAATCAACAAAAGAATTTCTCAAAAAAGCTGTTCTTTCTTTTGTTTAAGAAACTGTGTAAGTCAACCCCCGCTCTCATTAAGACACCCCCCTCCGCTAATTAAATTCGAATAATTCAATATTTTATTACAGTGTAGATAGATCTTAAACTTGTTAAAATTGTCCTTTGTCAGTATTGGTTTTTATTTTACGTGTTCATTTGTTAAAGTTTTTTTGTTGTTGAAATTGATATCAGTTAAAAAAAATGATGTCTTCAAATTACCCCCCCCCCCTCTTATTCCATCACAGCCCCCCGCTTATTAGAATTTAGAAAATTTTCCTACCCCACTGCTTATTCGGACCCCCCGTCTATTCGGGAGACAAGAGTAATCTTTTTAAGATTAAGTGTTAAGAGTTTCCCGTGATTCTTTGTTATACCCAACAACCTTTATTCGAAACCCTAACTTAGCCATTTATAAACTCTGATTAAATAATTTTGACTGGTAAGGATTGAGACGAGCTGCCAGGGTTCATAAAACTTGTGCTAAAAACAAAGTAAAATGGAAAAAATAGGAAACTCACTTATCAATGAAGAGACCAATGGATGCAGATCCCACTACACCACCAATCTCATACAATGTACTGAACATTCCTGCTTCTGCTTTTGAATAATTCAGCTGAAACATAATCGTCATAATAAACAAGATATAACCGTCTTTTATATAAGAACTAATTATATTAGAACATTTTAAGGCTTTGCGGAATCTAAAACATCTTATTTCTTATAGGAAATTACATGAAAATTATCACAACATGGTGAAATTGAAAACATTTTAAGACCATTTTTTAATCTTAAAACTGGAAAAGTTTTTGAAGTTTTTATAAAAGGAACTATATTATTAGCGATTAAAAATCTGAACTAGCCAAGATTCTGCTGGATACGCTCTTTTATAAGAACAAATATATTTGAAGAGGTCTATCATTTCTTTTAAACTGTTTTGATTTTTTGGCAGTTTTGAACCTCGCTGTTCTTATAAAATTGTTCTTATAAAAGATTGTTCTAATGAAATCCCTTAGCAGATCGATCAGTCTTTGAAAATTCAAATAATGTATTGAAGAAATAGTATTCCACACTTTTCGGAACTAACAATTTCAATAAAAAGCCCAAAGTGATTGTATTGCAAGTCTGCTATTCATCCTCCAACGGAACAGTTTCTTGTAAGAAGAAAAGTTGTTTGCGAATCAGATTTTTGTAGTACAAGCAAAATTTGAGAAAAATCCATTTCCCAGCTTGGAAACAACGTTGTTACAACGTTCATCTGACGTGAGATGGATGTTAGGGACGTTAAATGGACGTTATTGTGACGTTGCACAGGTTACTTACATTCTGGTTAAGGTACATAGGTAGCCACATATACAAACAATATCGCACCAATTTCATGCCAAACATGGTCCAACATAGCTCTGGAACCATTCTTAACCTCCATGTTTCAAGAATATTGAGATTTCTTTGAGTAGGTAGCGTCTGCTCTGCCACAGGTAAGAGTGATTCTGAAAGTGCAATACAAAAATTATCGATTAAGAGAAACGGTTGCCACGTCAGCACCACAAACCATGGGCCGACCTTATCTCATAACAGATCATCCATTCTGCGCACCTCACGCTCTGCTTTAAAGAAACGACCTGGTTATTCATCCAAAACAATCAAAACCGCGCTGCTTTTTGCTTGAAAACGAAAGCGAAAGCGACTTAGTTCTAATGTTTCTATTTTTAATCGGCGCTTGATTACAATGTAATTGTTTCGTTTTAGCCAATCACAACGCTCAAAAGCTCATTTAGTATTCATTCCAAACCTAGATAAAAAAGATCAAAGCGGTGCGCCCACATGGGCAGTTTCTCTTACGGAGCCATGGTCTTTGGTGTGTGAGTAAATACGTGCAAATGCAGAGTAATCAGAACCTGCTTGGAGATTAGGGCTAACGAAGACATCCCTATGGTAATGGAGTTTCAAAAAATCAACCCATTTCGATGAGATTTAGACTGAATTTGTTTGTACCCTGAAGAAAGAAATTCCGTATACGACAGATGCAAATTTTTTCTGAAACCTACATCCTGCAAAGTGGTGAAAATCAGACAACCCTATCGGATGTAACTTTAAATCTTCATAAAAGGTCACGGTAGATGCTACGGATCCGATGGTTCACTAGACTGTTTTTTGACTTCCCAGTCATGGTATTTTCTCTTCTATCTAGACACGCATCATTGGATAGCCGACCGAATTCTTACAAATTCATGGACAAGGGGAAATCAAACGAACCTTTATCAGTTTGCACAACAGGGACGCGTACTTCCGTTGGTGAACGTAAGAAGATATAGACGACCACTGCAAGTATAATCTGTCCAGAAAAAAGACATATCACAAGAATAAATTACTAAAATATTTGGCTGATCTTAATATTTTACATTGTTTCATAAGCTTTGTCAGAGAAACAAATGTCCGGCTAGAAGATCTGCCAATAATGATGAATGATAGGAAGAGGTGTCAGGATGTTGTGAAGGTGTACTCGACTGCGGTCGCATATAATAAGTAAGTTAATATTGTCCATTGTTTCATAAGCTTTGTTTGACAAGCGTGACTCACTGTCAGACTGCACTATTTCACCTTTACGAGTAAATTCAACTAGGAAAATTTGGTTAGCCAAAGCAAAAAAGAGAATCAATTTGAAAGTGGAATAAGATATATTGTTTTGAGATGGAGAGATGGTTCCATACGAAGAGTAGTTGAGAAGTGTGAGAAGAACAATACTCACCACCCAAATAGATGGAACAACAAAAACCATTTTGATCTCTCCAGGGAATGCTTTTTGTAGTTGTACCTGTACGAAAATAAATAATAGACTCAAAATGCAAATAACTTGATTTTGCTAGTCTCTTTCAGTTAGAATTAGTTAAATTCCCTATAGAATCCCCGGTAAAATGTTTATCCACAGTTCTGAAGGGAATCGCTACCCCCTCCCTTCCTAGTCCAAATTATCTCCTCTTTTCAAAATTTGATGTAGCTCCCAACTTAAGAGTCGCTTTCCCACTACCAAAATTGAGCTATACAATAGCATTTTGTCTTATGAGAAAAAAATTCGAGTCATTTTAAAGTATTAACTTTAAAAAATTGCTTGATTTAGATTGCGGGCATTCCGGTTCTAGGCTGCAAAAATTAGTAGAAATATAAAAGAATTCTCTGAAAAAAATTCTTCCAGCCCACCTTTTCACAATTTTCAGAGCATTGTCTAATCGTTTAAATAAAAGAAGGGTTTCAAGTACGTAGTTATATAATATGGAAAAGGGTTCAATTGAGATTTGTAATCCAGACCGGAGGATCATATATCGGTACAGTGGTATGGCTAGTAAGAAATACTTAAATCATCTAATATCCATATGTTTCTTACCGCTAAGGTGGTACCCATAATTCCACCGGCAAAAATACATGTTCCCCAAATGCCAAATATGGTGGCCCTTTTCTCTGGTTCGTACCAATCAGATAAACTTTTGACACAATTTGACCATAAGTTTGCCTAGTGAAGAAAGGAAATACTAGTGATAAGTTTTTAAATTTTTTTATTTTTAAATTTTAAACCCTTTTTTAAACTTCGTTCTCAGCGTATTTTTAACCCTTCCTGCTGACACACAACGTTGTTTCAACGTTCATTTAACGTTATATGGACGTTGTTAACATTAATGAACGTTGAAACAACGCTGTGTGACAGAGCTGGGCTTGCTTTATTCTTTATATAAACGTATTGAACAACTGAGCTGAGTAAAACATGGTAACAATTTTGCTCTTTAAATTGACCCTATTGGCTCTCATTCCGCGTAAATAATACCGATAAGACTAGTTTGAAAAAGGGCCAATTATCTCTTCTATTGTGAATCAAAACGTTTTTTTTGGCTATAGTGGATCAGTGCGTGACTGGTAATATCAAAATGTAATTCTGGTGTAACTAAAATACGCTGTCATTTAATACGTGCGTGGAATATTTAGGTCGGTGTTTTTTTAGAATATACCAAATTGTCTTTTTGGGGCATCTCCTGACAACCTTTCTTAATGAAAACTTTTACACGAGTATTTCAATTTATTTTGAGAAAAAGAGATAGGGTTGAAATATTCCGATTTCTTTAGTCCGGCTTTAATTGGACGAGTTGAACAGCTACAATCTAAGGACGAAATTAGGAAGTAATCTATAGGATAAGAGCTTTCTTATGTGCGGATGGATGAAAAATTTCACAGTTAATTACTCCTTATCTATGAAAGATTCTGTCTTGAAATTATACTCTCAAAAAAGGTGTGTACCGTATAAATTATTAGAAAATGTAAGCACAATGATGAAGGAGTAGAAAAGGATGATGATAAAATACGGGTTGTCCAAAAGAATGTTTTAAAAACTAATGGATATTATTTTGAGGATAAAAATTACATGAGTGTAATAGTAAAGAGCATCTCTTTCAGAAAATAGCAATATATTCACCGAAAGAGTGACATAGGATGAAATATTCCACTTTTTATGTCACCCAAAATCGAAAATTGTGGAATTTTTCATTCTTTTCTACTCCTTAAATTTAAATTTGGAAAATTATGGTATCAACAATTTAGGTGTCCATAGGGTTTAGATGATAAAACCGTTTTAAAAAATTGCTATAGTTAAAATCAGAAAATCTTGATTTTCTGGAATATTTCATCCCAAATTACTCCGAAACCTATATCATTGGAATCCTCGTGGAAAAATACGTCATTTATGAAAATAAGGTCCAAAATTCCTAACACTAAAGAAGATAACGCGAAAAAGATCTCTGAAAAGTCATTCAGGTACAAAAAACACCGACTTAGATTCAAAATAATTCAGTACCTGCGCACTACCATTGATGAACAATAGGATACCAAAAGCCATGGGCGAAGACCAGTACCCAAAACTGATCTACGAATAAATAAACAAATCCAATTTAAGTTGATAAGAAAGCAAGCTCTTTAAAGTAATTGAGCAAAATAGCTATTCTAAGTATCCGATTTTTCCACCTATTTGCTAAATTGAAGCGTACCGGCTGAGCTTTTCATCACTAAAGAGTGAAAGTTGATTACTTTAGTGAAATAGATAGCAAAATCACCAAAGACTGACGAAAAAGGGTTCAAATTAAAAAACAAAAATATATTAAGAAAACACGATCAGTGCTTAGTCACATGAAGAATATGTTAGTGTTAAAAAAAGCTGTATTTCTGCAATCTCGTACTCTTGTCTCCCGAATAGACTGGGGGTCCGAATAAGCAGGGGGTTAGGAAAATTTTCTAAATTCTAATAAGCGGGGGAAATGGAATTAGAGGGATTAGAGGGGGGGGGGGTAATTTGAAGACAAAATCTTTTTAAACTGATATCAATTTTAACAACTAAAAAGGATATTTAACAAATAAACACGTAGAATAAGAACC
This sequence comes from Clytia hemisphaerica, assembly GCF_902728285.1. Lineage (NCBI taxonomy): Eukaryota > Metazoa > Cnidaria > Hydrozoa > Leptothecata > Clytiidae > Clytia > Clytia hemisphaerica. The sequence continues at coordinate 490,239 of NW_027103336.1, forward strand.
AATACTAACAAAAAGGAAAATTTTAACAAGTTTAAGGTCTATCTACTCTGTAATAAAATATTGAAATATTCAAATTTAATTAGCAGGGGGGGATCAGGGGTCTTAATAAGAGCGGGAGGATGGATTTTTTTCTCTTAACAATAAGCGGGGGGGGACGTCTATTCGGGAGACAAGAGTACCCAGAGCCACATCCATGCACCACTTTTGATATTACTGATGGGTGTAGTACCTTTAATGAGCGCTATCAGAATATAAGAAAAGCAAGCTAACGGACTGGGTTTAAGCATTTTCGAGAAAATTAACATTACCATCGATAGACCCATACATATTAAACAACACGTCAAGATTTTTCGATTCCCATATTTGTCACCAAGGTTACCATAAATTATCTAAAAAGTACGAAGAAAGAAAATCAAAAACAATGAGCTTCTTAACCTTTTAGTCCGAGAACACCTACGGGCAGGGGAGTTCTGAAAGTTTTGTAGCTAGTGCTGGGAATAACAAAAGATTTTGATTAAAACGGGATGATTCTGAGCAAGCCAGCAAGCCAGCCAGCCAGCCAGCCAGGCAAGATTCGCTTTTAGAAGGAGCTAATAGAAACTTAGCCATTTTTTAAGGATGATGATGTCAGCCTGTGTTTTAGTTTCAATTATAAACAGGCTTGGTATTGAAAATTAGATAATGGTCAGCAACTACTCTGGGGTATCTAATAGCCGGGGGTTTGGAATAAGCGGGGTGGGTGGAAAGATTCTCAAAACATGATAAACCGGGGGTTGGAATAAAAATATCCTAGGTGGAAAATCTTTGAAAAGAAGGCTAATACAGCAGAATTAGGGTGAAAGAGGGTACTTTCAAAAATATTTTCCCAAAAATTGATAAGCGGGAGGAAGGGGGTTGGAATAAGAATGTCCTGGGTGGAAACTTTTCGAGAAATAAACTAGGGGATGCTTTTTAGGTACCCGAGAGTATTTATAGTAAGGGCCAAACCGTAACATGTAGGACACAATCCGCATGGGTTTACCCCCTACTATTAATATTATGCAAATGTCAAATGTCGAATGAAGAAATCAAATTAATAGTTACTTACAGAGAAGAATGCATAGGGAAGAAGGTAGCACGAATCCAACCAACCCAAAACTTGTGGTGATAAATTGTAAATGGAGATAAGGTCTGTCTTTATCTGTAAAAAATGATTATAAAATAATTATGACTCCATTTTATCTGAAAGCTAAACTATAGAATACAAAAGAATGGGTATGACTAATACCGACGTAAAGATCTACAATCAGATAATCTCAAACAAGTGTATTCTCTCATAGGTGCAGTATTTGTAGTGGTTGGCAAACGATATCATACTCCAGGATGCATCGTCTCTTATTTCCCCCCTATTTTCTACTTTCCTATCTTCTATCCTGATTTTTTATCTTTCTCAAGTGTTTTTAACTATTTTCTAAGTATTTTTCTGAAATTTGCCCGTACCGGTGAAACAGGTCACCGACACCGGCTCGAACCACCAAATGCAAGCAACCTTGGTCTACATACCCAATGCCTAACAGCTTGCGCCAACGAAACACGACAGAAAGCTGTCATTCACAAATACTTATAGCGTGTAATTTACAGACCTTAATTAAGAAAGCTCCCAATCCTACCGGTGCCCCTACAAGGATCCCTAAGGAATCCAAAGTTAAGTCACAGGGTACGAATGCCCCTATGAAGGCCTTCAGCCTTATATTGTGACTCTCGAGCTCCAACCCTAACCCTAACTGATAATAACCGAACCCCCGTCTACGTCCGCGGATTGAAAAATTTCACTTGCATCCTGGAGTATGATATCGTTTGCCAACCATTTGTAGTGCTCCGTAGAATATCAAAAAACCTTACAATCAATTAGTTAGTGTCATGTGTCAAATAGAACCCCTAACTGGAAAACCGGCAAAAAAAACTCAGGTCAAGGTAGTACCCTGAAAGTCTTTACTATTAAACTTGGAAATTACAATGATATTTCACCCCGTCCAATTAGGCTCAAGAAACTTTTTAACCCGTAAGGAATTCGCATCAATCAACTACAGAAGGTTGTCCATCCAAATTAAATAACATTCAACTCTTCATTTTATCCAAGCTGACTTAATACATTATCCTCTTTAACTCGACCCTCTATAGCTCAAATGTCTGCTTAACTCGAACCAATTTTCTCGGCCCTTGCTTCTGCTCCTACTTTTTCGAAAAGATTTCTTTCAATTCCAAGCCAAAATGGAACTGGGTACCTTTCTGCTTAGTGCTCAGTAATTAAAGAGAATGATTAAGGGTATGTGGAACAATCCAGGGAGAAAGCGTTTACTACCTTCAAACAGATGGTTATTAAAAGAAGAGGCCTCAAGGGGCCGCCAGCGGTTTGCGTGAATGCGTGAATGGGCTTTTTCACTTGCGTGAATGCGTGAAAATTAAAGAGAAATTGCGTGAATGCGTGAATTAGAAAGCTTTGCGTGAACAAAAATTGCGTGAATTGCGAAAAAACATTGCGTGATTGCGTGAATTGAAGGTCCGCTGGGGGGCCTCCTCAAGTAGCTTCCGAATTGTGTCCCTAGGTGACTAGCTTTTTCATTGATCTAAATTTGAAAAAAAGTAAAAAGTAAAATAAAATAATAAAACACTTACCACACCAAGAGGCTTTCGTAGCAAGTACGCAGACGCGTAAATGGTCCACGTTAAAACGTACGTAAGAATTTGACGTTTGCTTGAGCAAGGTAACATGACGCAAAGTAATTTTCGTCGTCTGTTTTGTCACTTCACGTAAACTGTTGACAGAAATATTATAGAAAAAAATTATTGAATACAAGCTGTGTAACAAATTTCTGAAATTTTAATTTGTATTTTTCTAAACTTTAGAATTCTTTTATTGATCGTGATGCTCAATATAACCGCAGAGTTTTTCAAAAGAAAAATATACAATGCATTGAGGATCTAATCTCATAGAAATGCTTTCGAGATGCTACACGCTTCTTTTTTTTAATGATGCTTTTTTCCATTCCATCATGGATATTTTTAACTTGTTGGGAAAAATCATCATAAAATATTCTAAGTAGTAGTAGGTATAAAATTATGGTGGTATTCTTAGCATATTCCAGTAAAGATTGCGGCCAAAGTAGCGATATAAACTTTCAGATTAAAAACATTGCTGTAGGGCTATATTTTTAGGAAGAAAACAGCTCTAAAACGCTTGAAATTGAGCTTTTTTATCGCGGTTTTTTGTCGAACTGCCATCTTTGTTTATGCAAAAGGCGCCATTTTTAAAGGGACATTTTACGAATAATTAATACGGTTAATAAACAATAGAGAAGTTTCTGATTCGCCAATTCACTTTCTTGCAATTTTTGCAAAGTCTGGGATGTTCTAAACCTTTTCGCCAACAAAAATCATAAAAAAGGAAAAAGTTTATACCTAAACTAAGACTTTTATGACATATTCATTATCTTTTGATAAAACAAAGACAATAATTACAGTGTCGTAAAAACCGCTCTCATCCATAAATTTTGCAGGGTATCTCGCTACGCCTATGGATTATCGACATTGAAATATTTCTTGGTTGAGAAAATTTAATAATGCTTTTGGTAATACGAAAGAATTTGAGAGCCAAATAATCATTTATTGAGCTAATCTGCTTCAGCCCGGGGGGGGGGGGTACTACCCTTGTCGACCGACGGGACGTTCTCCGCTGACGTTCGAAAAATGGACCCTACGTGGGACTCGAAATTTGCGAAAAAAGTGACCCTGAATGGGACTGAAATTCCAAAATTTTCTCAAATTTTCTACTTTTTCCCCAAATTTTCCAAAAATAGGCACCCTACGGGGGACTGATTTTTCTATTTTGGTGTTTTTGCGACCCTACCTGGGACTCGTGGAGGTCAAAAAAGGTACCCTGACCAGCGGAGCATCCCCGTAACCCATCTTGCCCTAGTACCCCCCCCGGGGCTTCAGCCATCATTCAATTTTGATTGGAGCCTTCTCACATGAGGAAAGCAGATCAATGTTCCAATTTTGTATAGACGTTTTATATAAGAACATTAACATCCTTTTGAAGCCTTCCGATGTTCTTAAGTTTTCGGTTTGAAGCCTATAAATGTTCTTAACCTTTCCAGCGCGCATCACTCTTTGAAGAATATGAAAAATTTCTGACCATTTTTTTTTTTAAATCCAAAATTTCAAATTGGCATGAAATGTTTTTGTTACCATTCAAAAAAGGTATTTTGTATGCATTTCGATTATCCACTTTTCAATCAAATGACTTTCGCTGTTTTACGTAAGAAGTAAAAATGCATGTTCTAGAGCACGTAGAACTTTGAAGAAGTGTTCTTGTTTAAATGTTTTATCAGCCATTAGCCAAATCAAATTTTCGCCAAAACCTCTTACTAATGTTGATAAACAGAAAGTGCAACATTGGCAAAAGTCCAACATAGTTCGGACCCCCCCTTTCTTAAGGGGAGGGGGTGACACCTTCTGAAAAAAATGAAGAAGGGTGGGGGTCAGAAATTTTCATGAAAAAGGGGGGAGATAGCAAGGAAGGGGGATAGTTTAAGAAGGGGGGCTTACATATATATTGTAGATTATTTTCAATCACTGTTATGAAATTTGGTCTTCATGAAAGGAAGTTTTCTGTTAGAGTAGTCTGAGTCAAAAAGAAGAAAGAAGTTTACTATTTCGCTTTCTCTCTGTAAAGATATTTCACATATATTTGTTAGCTATTTTTGTCTAAAATCCTTGGGGATAGGCATTTTTAAAGGTTGGGGGGTGCCAAGAAGGGAGGGGATCATTTTTAAAGGTTGGGAGATGCCAAGAAGAGAGGGGATCATTTAAGAAGGGGGATCAGACCCCTTTCCGCACTATGTGCAATTTCATTAGAAATAAATCGAGTGAAAGCCTTGAACCTAGCATCACACACACGCTTTTTTTTTTTTTTTTACTTTGTTATTTGGAATTTTGAAATATTGTTACTCTAATAGTTATATCAACCCCACAGAAAAAAAATCTGCGTCCAGGTAGCCATTCCATATGATTAGACGGAAACGTCTATTGGATGGACTCCTGGCCTGCATCCCCTCCCCTAATTTATACAAACTTAAATATGTAAATTTTTAATGATATGCAAGCGAATAAATAAGTTTTGAATTGAACATACACGCCATTAGATTCCAACCAACCAATACAACCCAACAAATACGAGAAAAAAATTTGTTCAATCAAAATGTTTATTTGTATAGAATATCTTACATAATTAACCATTCATTTCTCATCAAGGCTGAATACCTCATACAAAAGATTTACGGAAGATTTAATTATCCACCACTTATCATTTCCGCATGTAGTTGGATGACATTTTCATCATTCTAGCAATTTAATTGATGCAACGACAAATGAAGTAACATGTGTTGAGTACACGCTTTTTCTTTTTATTAGAATGGTGTTATGTGCAGTTTTGTAATTTTTGCGCAGTTTTGTAATTTCTTTGCGCTCTTTTGTTATTTCTGCGCAGTTTTGTAATTTCGAGCTGCGGAGTTTTGTAATTACACCCTTGCGCACTTTTGTAATTACAGAAAATAATCGAACATTTTTCTTCAATATTTTTTCCGGATTCGTCTTCTTTGTGATTGACCTTTGTCAAGGATACTTAAAAAGCTTTTTAAAAAGCACTTTACTTAATTTTTATATGATCTATTGATCACAGTATTTGACTATTATACTGAAAAAGTCACAAATAAGCCGAATTTACAATGAAGAGTTAGTCTGAGTTGTTCCGAGTTGTACCTAAACAGATACGTTTTTATATTTTTTGATTGACTGTGTTGTTTATTTCACTTCTCAGTAACTAAAATCGGCGTCATCATGAAGCTCATTAAAGAGTTATGCCGAGTTATAATTCTTTCAACTTTTAAATTCGAAATAAATTATCTTAAGTGGTTGCATAGTATGAATGCATTGCAAAATGGTCTTTCATTCTCTTGAAAAGAGTAGTGATACTGATTATGACGCAAAATGATTGAAATTAAGAGTTAAACCGAGTTGTTCCGAGTTGTTCTGAACAAAGGATTGTATTTAAGATGCTTTCTAAAGACTAGTTTGTTTATTTGGCTTCCTAGCACTTTGAAATTAGCTGAAATGTTAATTTTTGTTGAGAAATGTAATAATGAAACCCAAAAACGTAATACCGAGTTATAACTCTTTTAACTCGGAATTTTGAAATGAATCATTCTAAATCGTCACTTTAATTGCAGGGGTCCTTATAGGGTCCTGAGAGAAATCGAAAAATTAACAAGCGGGACCATTTATTAAGCATCTCAGTGTAGGTAGGTTCCGGACCTTCAAAATCGGAAAATACCATGTACTTAATTATGACAATTAATTTCAAATTGTATTTAATATAAAAAAAGATTTTTCTGATAAAAAGAATTAAGGCTGAAAGCAACCTTGTTAACCGTAGTACCTCGCTTGAAATTTTTAAAGCACTCACCTGTCACAGAACTTTCGTTAAAAATGGCGACAAAAATGACATATTTCAGATCATTGAGATTCAAACCCTTCTCATGCAAGAGAAATTAAAGCTACTTATTTCCCATCCAAAACCCCCAAAGAACGCGCCGTAATCATGACGACGGATTGTATCTAGCGGTTCCTTTGTTTTGGAGGACTACAATTTTTGAGATCTAGCGATAGATTTTAGTTTTAATCCGGCGTTTGTGTAAAATCTACGCGCGAGCATTCTGGATGGTAAATAAGTGGTTTCATTTCCCATCCAGGAGTCTCGCCTTTAGCCCTTTGGGCTTAAAACTCAATGTTTCAGATGGCTTTAGCTCTTGACTTCCAAAGAAAATGGGTGAACTTCATCCCCACAGGTGGTGGGTGGTGGGAGCACCAGAGAGCTCTGAAAAGTTGTTTATAATTGATTAAACGCAACTCTCCAAATCCAATAAAAATGAATGCTCAGCTGGGGCTGACCAACAACATTGGCACTGGTGAAAATGGGTTTTCAGAGCTTATTTTGAAATTATTCATGTATTTTTGAAATGTCTACAACCTTTTATCTGGGATTGTGTATAAAACCATAAGGCTTCGATGGCCAACATGTTAAGAACAAGTTAAGAACATTTTGAGGCTCTGGGGACTCTAAAACAACCGATTTCTTAGGAAAATGGACAAAAATACTCACAAAATTGGGGAAAATGAGAACCTGTTAAGAACATTGTAGTCTTAAAACTCAAAAAGTTGGGAACAACCTAAGCCTTCAAAAATGTGGATGTTTTTACAACAAAACCGTGCACGTAGAAAGGATATGTCAGTTCTCATGGTGAAAATATCTAAACAATAGCTCCAATGGTTGGGGGATGGAATTTGTTGGCCTACCGACGCTTATCTGGCTGGAGATGAACCACTGACCTCTAACTACTAGACTGGATCGGCCTTCCCGTTAAAGGAAGTGTGTCTAGGGTTAGCTGACTAGTCCACCATCTTAGTTTTCGATTCTGGTATCACTGAAACCTGTTTGAGAAATTAAGGTAAACTAGAAAACAATTGACGGACTAGTGGACTTTAGGACTAGACATACTTCCACGCGTGAAGAGACAACCATTTTTTCAAGTCCTCGCTTATCTGGCTGGAGATGAACCACTGACCTCAAACTACTAGACTGGATTGACATTCCCGTTAAAGGAAGTGTGTCTAGGGTTAGCTGACTAGTCCGCCATCTTGTTTTCGATTCTGGTATCTGTTTGAAAATCTAAGCTTTAGAAAATGTCTAGAAAACAACTTAGTGGACTAGTCGACTGCTTTCACGGGGAATGTTTAATTACCTAGTGTGTAAAGGAATATAATGTAAGTATGAGTTGAAACTTTCACGCCTTGCCGAATGCCCCACCTTTGTCTACAGTTTCTCAAAAAGCAGGAGCAAGAAAAAATAATTTTTATACCTGTTTTAACAGAAGAGATAAAAGTTGCCAGCAGTGTAAAAATGGGACAAGCTGGAGTTTTTACAAGCTCTTATTTGATTTGGTTGGTCGTTAACCAGTAATAAAACAATTTTCTTACTTTTTCTAAAGAACGCGTCATCTATATCACTTCAAATGACCAATTAGTGAAGTATCTTATAAAAACTCCAGCTCATCCCGTAAAAATAGCACATCTCAGATGTATCATGATTCAAAGTTAAGTACTAAAGAGGAGGTGACCCTCTCTCTTGTTTGATTCGTTTTAAAACTTCAACAATCTCGTACGCAAAGCCTTTTTATAAGGGCTCCGTGTACCCCGTAAACATGGCCGTTAAAAAGTCGTTAAGGTATTCCTTTGCGGATTGTTGTTGCTTTTGGAAGGTTTTTTCTTTTGTTCTCTTTCCCGTGTTTCGCGAATGTCGATTCCTTCTTGCTATTTTATTCAATTTGCTTTTTCAGAAGAAGAGATTATGAAAGCTTTTTCAAAACATGAATCACAGTGCACCCTAATTTAGAATATTTTGATGATATTGGTGAAGTGCAGTCTTGAATGACGACGCATGGCAATAAACAGTTTCCTTTCGTCATCATTGTTCTCGCATGTGTTGACAATTATTTTTCTTTGCTTGCTTTGACATGTCTTATGGGAATAGGCGCTGACGCAGATTTCTTTTTCCGTCAGCGGACGCAGACCTGATTTAGCGGCCGAAGACCTAAATTAAAAACCAAAGACTTGATGCAGCGGTCGAATAGCTTTTTTTAACGACCGAAGACTTGGAAAAAATGAATTGTGGAAATTTGTTATAAATCTTTTTTATAAATTCAATCAAGTTTTTTATATGATGTTTCAATGGAAAATAGTATTGAAAACAAATTAAGTTACACGATTTTAAACTAAAAATAATGAAAATTAATGACAGTGACTAGTCTCGAACTGCCCCTCTTTCGTCTTCGATACCACTGCACTAACCACTGGACCATCGCAACTGATGCCTTACCGAGTGGTTCAAGCTAGTTTAACTGATCTTAACTTATCTATCACGTAATTGGCCTGACTTGCTAAATCAGGTCTCCGGCCGTTAAATCAGGTCTTTGACCATTAATTCAGGTCTTTGACCGTTAATTCAGGTCTACGGCCGCTAAATCAGGTCTGTGTCCACTGACGGAAAAAAATTTGCGGCGCTGACCTCGTGTCTTCAGTAAATTGTCAAAGGCTTAGTGATAAAGACTGGAACTCTTTATTGTATCTCGTCAATTTTAGACTCGATAAGTTCTTATTTATAGAATCATATGCTCCAAATATACGAATTTTTCCATCCCCAACCTTCTTAAAAGGTTACAAAGAGAGTCTATGTTTCAGCCTTGAATATGATCTTGAAGCAACAGTCAACTCTCTCTAGCTCGAACCTCTATTATTCGAATCTTTCTGTAATTCGAACTAAAAGATTGGTCCTCTTAACATGAAAGTGTTACAATTCGCTGTTACAAAATGCTCTCTATAATTCGAAGAAAATTCCTTGTCCCTTGAAGATCGAATAAGAGATATTGAATACTGTGATTAAACATCTTAAGAGCAATGTAGCATTTCCTGTGTAAATCAATTAAGATTAAAAATACCACTATTCCTGTTCTTAATTCACCTGTTTGTTACATGACTCTACTTAAAATACTTTTTACCGGAATAGTTTCATGGCTGAGACCTCCCTTCTTTTACATTCATTGTGTTGATTACAACGTCATTGCCTTGGATTTATCAAAAATAAATCATAGTCATTATAAAAAACCCCGGTCTAGCAATGTATTGTTTTAGCGTTTTGTTCATTTTTCTTTTGTTACAAACAAAAGACAAGTTGAGATTTGCATACTTTTTGATCACGTTACCAAAATCTCCTCTTGGGATTGGTCTATTTTCTAATCACATGATGAAAAAGTTTGCAAAATAAATCGATTTCGGTACGTAAGCTCCATCTTTTAACAATAAAAAGAGACAAAAGCCTTCCAGGCCAGTATTTTTATAATGACTATGAATAAATTGTACCATTTCTTCTCGTTGTGGCTACGCAACAGATTCTAAATCACGATCTTGATATCCTCTTGCATCAAAACATTTTCGGCCTCTATTACAAAATAGCTGATATGGCAACTAAACCGACGAAAGATTTGTACTACTATTTTAACCTGCAAGTAACTAGTACGCAAACGCAAACGCTGGATTAAAAGTAAAATCTATCCCTAAATTAAAAAAAAAAATGCAGTCCTCAAAAACAAAAGAACCACTAGATACAATCTGTCGTCATGATTGCGACGCGTTCTAGGCGTGTTCTGGAAGGGAAATAAGTGGCTTCACTTATTCTTGCCTGGGAAAGGTTAGAGATTCTACTCTAGCCCTTCGGGCTTTAAACTCAATTGGTTATTTTGGTTATTTTTCAGCGCACAGCTTCTTCACGCTGTAACCAAAACAAACCAAACAAGTATCTTCAAAGCCCTACAACCCAGCGTGGAAACGATGCAAAGCCCACACCGAATTGTTATTTGTTTCAACTGACGTCTACGCCAAAAACGTCGCCAAAAAACGGAAAAGCAAGAAAATGCAGGGGGCGGTGTAAGCCCCCCGAACGGGTCCAGGGATGATCTTCCTAAAATTGCTCAAAATAAGCTTTATATTCTATTTACACTCTACGTCGTTAAATGACGGTCCAGAGAGAGGCGGAGAGCGAAGTGGATGCGCTTAAACCTGGTGTAATGAAATCCGGCGTTAGAATGGTGGTGCTCCTTACTCCTTATCTACTCCTACGACAATACGCCAAGTAATTACTGCCTCACTCAGAATATATTCGGCGTAATGTGCACCATTTCCAGACTGGCCTACAACATGTAAGAGGATTCTCGAATCAGTTCGAAGATTGAGATGCCTTGGAGTTTTTACAAGATACTTCACTAATTGGTCATTTAAAGTGATAGAGATGACGCGTTCTTTAGAAAAAGTAATAAGATTCTTTTATTACATCTCAACGACCAACCAAATCAAATAAGAGCTTGTAAAAACTCCAGCTTGTCCCCGAAGATTACACGCTTCTTTCTATATAAGAATGTACTCTGAGAATAATTCATGTTAAGATTGGCCAAAAGTTTAAGAATATGCTAAAAATATCACCACCTTTTTTTTGGTAAAAGAACCTGAAAATGCTATTGCACCGCGACGAAATTATGTAACTTTTTCTCTCTTCTCTAACCAGCTGTTCTAAAAGTGACGTAATTAATGACAGAAGAAATTGCATGGATACATAATCGGAATTGCAGCTTTACGACTTTTTCCAATATTTTGAGGCCGTGTGCACGGGCTCTAAACATTTGATTTTCGACGTCAATTTTAATTTTTGAAGTTCCTACTTTTCGTTAATTTTCGTCAAAAAACTTAAAATTTTAGACTTTTTCTATAATCATTAGAGGTTTTGTTTATAAATAAGTGTTCCCGTTTCATATCAGACAAATATTTCATATCTGGACAGTGTCTCCCTATTGTTATATTATGCTGATATAAGCAAAAAATGTTTTTCTTTTCCTCCTCTTTTCCTCATCTTTGTTAATCCAATGTGAAAAAGCTTGAGAATTAAAATTGATGAGTAAGCAAACGATATCACTCTTAGTTAAAAACAAAACCTTTAAAGTGTAACTTGTAACCATGAATTTACTATAGACACTGGATAAACAACGTATAAAACGGCGGAGAGCGAAGCATTGTCTTTCTTTTGTTTAAGAAAACAATAGAGGATCTAGCTTTGTCCGCAAAGGACAATTGTCATGGCGGCTCGAAGTTCTCTGATTTTGAAAAATGATTAATAATCTCATTTCTAAAAAGTCCTCTATCTTTATCTTTTTGTACATTTACTCGCCACAAATTTGGAAATAAATGCTAAAATACTTAACGGATACATGTATTAAATGTGTTGTGACAAAAACATCATACAGACAAGAAAAATCAAACAAAGGGCCTAAAATGACACATAATTTTAAGTTGGCAATATCTTTCTAACATCTTGCTGAGAAGAGCTAAGATCGACATATATCAGACTTAGGTGTCTTGGCTTCACCGTGGTATAAAAATATTTTGAAGGCTCGTGGTGGATCGGTGGTTTTATTGAGGTTAAATTTTGAAACTTTCTGGTGTCAACATTCAATTTTTCATACATAGCATGTTTTCGTATCTTTCTTGCAACTGAAACGTCATAACGACACGTAATTAGCAATTATTTTGATGCGTTCGCCTCTCCAAGGAAAACTCAATTTTCATTTGGGAATTGAAATGACTGTGTTTAGATGAAAAAAATTATTAAAATGTTACGAAAAATCGTTTAATGAAGGAAGGAGAGTGAACAATAATGTCATTACTGCGGACAAGGCTAGAACATGAGAAATCAATGAAAATATAGCTCGTTGGTTATCCAGTGTCTATAATAAATTCTTGTTGTAACTATACGCATTTTTTATCATAAAGAACAAACTATGTAAGAACATAAGGTTTCGATGGCCAAAATATTAAGAACAAGTTAAGAACATAAAAGGCTTAATAGACTCTAAAACACGCCATTTCTTAGGAAATTGCTCAAAAATACTCACGAAATAGTGAAATAAAGAGCATTTTTAGGCTAAAATCTAGCAAAATCCGAAGGCTTGAAATGTTCTACGAAAATTTAAGCAAACGTTAAAATAACACAACAATAATAAAATCTCTACCTTATTCGATCATTGATATTTTAGCCGCTCAACCGATTCTCCAAAAATATTTGTTATATCACACCCAAGTTTCAATTCTCACATGTTGCAAATATAATTGAAACCTATAAAAAGAAAATAGAAGAATAAAATTTAACATCACATCGACCATTTATCAAATAATTATTTTCAAACATTGCAACAATGTGTGTATTGGTTAAATTGGTGATTTTACATGCACAGCTTTTTAAATACATTGACAAAAAAACATCATAAAAATTTGCCCATGAACACTCCAATCGTGATGATATAATATTAACAACTTAAAGTTAAGAACATTTTGAGGCTCTACAACATCCAGTTTCTTAGAAAATAGCAAAAAATACGAACAAAAAATAAGAACACATTAAGGACATTTTTAGCTTAAAACTCGCAATTTAATGGTAAAATGATCTAAAAAAGGCATTGTTAGGTTCAGATGCCAAACTCCATGATGGTGGCATTCTTACCATATTCTTATTTTTTGGGCAATTTCATCATAAATATTCTTATAAAGTAAGAATTTGCAAATTTCAAACTTTCATAGGCTACTGTAAAGCTGAACTTGAAATTGAAATCCAAAACTAAAGATTTTTTGGAATTAATGTTGCGCAGATTGATTCACTGGTTATTGCACATCCAATTTAAAAATAATTCTTCCAAAATAGAAGGGCAGTTACGAGTTAGAGAGAACTAAAAAGTGTTCAAATATATGTGTTAAATAACCAAGGAAACACATCTTGTTGTGAAGCAGGAATTCCTTTCTATAATCCATCGTTTGGTCCAATACGATCGATTTTAATCTTTTCATCTATTCCATCAGTATGCACCGCGTTCTGCAGAAATTTAATGAAACCTTAGACTAGTAAACCACGTCGTTGTATTTCGTTCTATCTTTTAATAAGAACTCATTATTATAAGCACTGTTCCCGCGTTCCTGTGACAGACGCTTGCTAGTCTAATGAAACCTGAGCAGAACTCCAAGATCTGCTCGGAGATTACCAGAGATTACACGCTTTTTTATAAGAATGGTGTTTTTTCATGGATATCTTAGCTTTTTGTGGAAATCTTAAAATATTCTTAACATTTTCCAAGGTTAGAATCCAATTTCAGCAAAAAAATTTCCTAAAAAATTTTGAGCATTACTTGAAGATAATTGGCAATTTACAGATAAAAATGGTCTGGAAATGGCATTCTTAGATTCAATAAAGAGTGTGTAGGCAATGCCAGGCTTATTTGAGCCATAAAGAAGGAGGCTGAATCTATGATTGTTCCTATACATGTTTTATTACGAGAACACGGTTTATAAGAACATTTATTCTTTTTTTGAAGAAAAATAAATTTTGAGAACATTTATTCTAAAATTTTTGAAAATAATAAGAACATTGTAAGAACATGATCAGCCCGAGAATTGGTGAGATTAGCTGTATTTGCTCAAAATTATCTGGATTCAAATCAAACGTTCATAATTGCAGTAATTCTTTTAATTCTTATTTTTAAATTAGAGCTCATTGTTCGACTTGAGGGTTAATGTTTGTAACCCGAAATAAAATTATCTTAGATTCAAAATTGTCTAAAAATAAGCTCATCCAGACTCAAAAAAAGCTTAAAATTCGACTCTCGCGTTCCTCCAAATTCAAACATCCTTAGGAGTTTTGCTAATCATTGTTCTTACAAAAAAGAGCCAATTTACTTCAGATAAGAACACTTTGAGGCTCTAAATACCTAAAAAATAAAAACAGCCAAGCCTCATAAAAAATTTACTGTTTTTTTTCAAAAAAGAACGTACCTTTCATCAGAGAAAGATATTCCATGATATTAACCACAATGCATCGTAATTCTTTTGGTGATTAACGTACGACCATTGTTGTCGAGGTAATAAATCACATCCATCATTGTGAGTGGAAGATCATATTTTTTTATATTTTTCATTATTTGAGCTGAAAATAAATAATGAAAATAGATGTTAGATTTGTAAAACCTATAATAACATATTGGTTAGTAATTTTAGAACCAACTTTGATGCATCCCTTTCTGCTCCCTTCAGACATAAGATCATTGAATTTAAAGCCTCCAAATACCTAAGACCTTAAATTTCATACTTAAAAAAGAAAAGAGCGATCTTATTTGAAACTATCAGTTAATGAAGTTATATCGAAAGGAATCTTGCATGGAGCCTCTGAGCCCAGAACCTCAAGGACATTAATAAGAACATAATAGTAGCTTGACCTCCCCCTGGTTCGCATAAAAAAGCTTGAAGCAAATTTCGTGACTCTAGATGGATGACAAACGAACATAACATCACATAACACTGGTCAAATAGAATCGATATCTTACAATACTAAGTTGAAAATTATGATTATCTCATATATAAAGAACTATTCAAATATTATTATTATAAAACATACTAACATGGCTTAGCGACTATCTTAAATCTCATCTGTTCGTGTCCAGTCTTTGAGTCATATCTTGTAGGTATGTCAAATAAGTCGAAAGACCCAAAGATGAGTTTTTAAGATTATCGCTAATACAAATAATAGTTATTTCTATAGACATATAATATGATAATATTATGATAATATCGTATTATAAACTATCGTAATACAAAACGTGACATCAAACCAGCTAGGTACAAAGAATCTTTCTCCAAAAAAAACTCATAAGAAAAATATATATACTCTACTTTTTACTATAATACTTCTAAGTGCGTGCATGTATATGCAACAATAAATAAACAAAAATTGAAGAAGCTGGAGGAAGCCTACACGTTTTTTTATAAGAACACAATATATAAGAACATAAGGCTTTAATGGCCAGAATGTTAAGAACAAGTTAAGAACATTTTAAGGCTTTGCAGACAGTAAAACACCTGATTTCTTAGGAAAATGGACAAAATTGCTCAAAAAATGATGAAGGTAAGAACATTTTTAGGCTTAAAACTAAATACATAAGTTAAGAACATCCGCAGGCTTCAAAAAAATTTTGGATGTTCTCATAAAATATTGTGTACAGAGAAAAAGACCATTGTGCCTGGAAAAAAGGGAAACTTTACGAAACCTATGTATAAAATCCCTAACAAATTCAGGGTTGTCCCTCCGAGTTTTCAAACCAATTAAATTTGTGAATGGCTGACTGGCTGACATCACCAATTTCAAAGGTCGTATCAAAAATGAGAGAAACTTCAGTATATTTTTGCAACTCTTATACAAATTATGAAAGTATTTTTTGTGTGAATTAAAAGTAATGTATGGTTTTTACTAAAACTAATGTTTCCACTTTTTTACAAATTTGAAAGTTGAAAATTTTAAAGAATTCGGCAATAATTACAGTCAATAATCTCAAATTTAAAGAGATAATAATATGGCTTGATATTTGGCATGTGGATTCTTTCTATTGTCATGAGCAAAACAAGTTTGCCTTTACCTGCTTTCCAAAGTCGATTTATAAGTTTTTGAATAAATTGAGCTATTCCATAAAACATCCGTTGAAGTGTGGCCAAACCCATGGAAGAATTCTTTTCACGCCTTAAAGTGAGGGTGGACGAACGCAAACAATATTTTTACCACTGGAAATTTTAGAATACCTTTTTACCCCCTGGAAAAATGAAAACACACTCGTCTAGACCCCCCTGGAACCTCTTCTCGGATTATCCCCGGGAAACGTTCGTCCACTCCCTACATGTATAGAAAAATGGAATGGTCCAATCAATGTCAGAAACTTTTACAACGAAAGAAGGTTTCTGCAGGCCAAACATCTCAAACCATCTGATTATTCCTTTTACAACCAAAGAAGGTTTCTGCAGGCCAAACATCTCAAACCATCTGATTATTCCTTTTACAACCAAAGAAGGTTTCTGCAGGCCAAACATCTCAAACCATCTGATTATCCCTTTTACAACTAAAGAAGGTTTCTGCAGGCCAAACATCTCAAACCATCTGATTATTCCTTTTACAACCAAAGAAGGTTTCTGCAGGCCAAACATCTCAAACCATCTGATTATCCCTTTTACAACCAAAGAAGGTTTCTGCAGGCCAAACATCTCAAACCATCTGATTATCCCTTTTACAACCAAAGAAGGTTTCTGCAGGCCAAACATCTCAAACCATCTGATTATCCCTTTTACAACCAAAGAAGGTTTCTGCAGGCCAAGTATCTCAAACCATCTGATTATCCCTTTTACAACCAAAGAAGGTTTCTGCAGGCCAAAGTATCTCAAAAACCATCTGATTATCCCTTTTACAACGAAAGAAGGTTTCTGCAGGCCAAACATCTCAAACCATCTGATTATCCCTTTTACAACAACCAAAGAAGGTTTCTGCAGGCCAAACATCTCAAACCATCTGATTATCCCTTTTACAACGAAAGAAGGTTTCTGCAGGCCAAACATCTCAAACCATCTGATTATCCCTTTTACTTTTACAACAAAAGAAGGTTTCTGCAGGCCAAACATCTCAAACCATCTGATTATTCCTTTTACAACCAAAGAAGGTTTCTGCAGGCCAAACATCTCAAACCATCTGATTATCCCTTTTACAACTAAAGAAGGTTTCTTTCTGCAGGCCAAACATCTCAAACCATCTGATTATCCCTTTTACAACCAAAGAAGGTTTCTGCAGGCCAAACATCTCAACCATCTGATTATCCCTTTTACAACCAAAGAAGGTTTCTGCAGGCCAAACATCTCAAACCATCTGATTATCCCTTTTACAACCAAAGAAGGTTTCTGCAGGCCAAACATCTCAACCATCTGATTATCCCTTTTACAACCAAAGAAGGTTTCTGCAGGCCAAACATCTCAAACCATCTGATTATCCCTTTTACAACCAAAGAAGGTTTCTGCAGGCCAAACATCTCAAACCATCTGATTATCCCTTTTACAACCAAAGAAGGTTTCTGCAGGCCAAACATCTCAAACCATCTGATTATCCCTTTTACAACCAAAGAAGGTTTCTGCAGGCCAAGTATCTCAAACCATCTGATTATCCCTTTTACAACGAAAGAAGGTTTCTGCAGGCCAAACATCTCAAACCATCTGATTATCCCTTTTACAACTAAAGAAGGTTTCTGCAGGCCAAACATCTCAAACCATCTGATTATCCCTTTTACAACGAAAGAAGGTTTCTGCAGGCCAAACATCTCAAACCATCTGATTATCCCTTTTACTTTTACAACAAAAGAAGGTTTCTGCAGGCCAAACATCTCAAACCATCTGATTATCCCTTTTATTTCTAAACTTAACGAGTATTCATAGAAATTGTACATATTAAAGTTAAAGATCATTTTCGATATTCTGCCAAGGCTGCTTTCCCGACCGCCAGAGAGGCGCCAAGTGATAAAAACACCATTGAATAGAATGCACCACTCCATCCAAATTGAGTCATTACAAATGCGATGAAAGGTCCTTCTATTATAGTCCCCAGGCTACCAAAACCTAGAAAAGAAAAAAAAAGAAAAAAATGAATATATTGTGGATCTGATCCAAAAGGTCGGTACAAACCTTAAGGTCTAGTTCAGACGGCCCACTTTTCACCCTGCCTATTCTAATTGTTAATTAAAGTGGACATAAAGTTGGCTGTTTAAAGTAAATACATTGCCCTCTTTTGACGTCAATGCAATCTCTTCTTTCAACCCTCTTCAAGCAGAAATTTTAAATCCAACTTTGCGCCCACTGTTTGCCTACTCAAACAATTGTAATAGGCAGGGCAAAAAGTCAGCCGTCTAAAAAAGAGCTTAAGGTTCTTTGATTACATTTAGTTTAAAAAAATGTTTCGCTTTCTACGCTTTCTAATTTTGAAGTACAAATGACTCTCTCTAGTTCGATCTTCATGAGACCAAAGATTTTCTACTAACTAGAGAAGTATCGAATTACAGCGAAAGTAATTTAACTAATTTTCAGGCTGAGGGAACAAATATTTTAGTTCGAATTACAGATTCGAAAAATAAAGGTTCGAATTAGTGTGAGACGACTGTAATTAAAACGAGAAACTTTTATTAACTTGCATTTAAATTCCTACTTCGACATATTCTTCTAAAAAATGTTAGTCTATCAAAATGGAAGTTAACATCAAACAAGTTAGAACTGTACGTACCATTTACAAGCCCAGCAACGGCTGATTCTGCGTTTGCTGCCTTGGCAACCTCTGTTGCTAGGGAACCAGAAACGACAAGATCTGGTCCGCAATTTGCAGCACCAGCCATGAAAAGGAAGATGAAATTAAAGAAAACAGACCAAGTGCTTGTGAGTTCGAAGAGATAGAGTGATAGACCGCTTGTAGCGAATGCGACGAAAACACCAAGATAGCTTCGACCTCCCATTAATCTGTTGAGAGAAAGAAAGAATATGATACACGCTAAACACCAAAATAAGGTTTGATTGGGTCGAGTTTACCATGGATCAAATCTGATCAAATCAAAGCTGACACAATATTACCACCCCTCACTACAGAACACATCACAAAAGACCATCTGAAATGGGCAGAGTTTGTCAGGAGAGTCACAAGGGGTGGATAGATCTATGCTGCTAAGTCAATTAAGTCAGTTACTCTCAGGTACCTAATAGCCGGGGGATTTGCAATAAGTGGGGGGGGTTGGGGGTATTGGACAAAATCTCAAAAACTTAATAAGCAAGGGAGTTGGAATATCCTCGGTGGATATTTTCGAAAAGGAGTCTAATACAGCAGAATTAGGGCAAAAGAGGGAATTGAAAAAAAGTCAATTAAAATTTAGCATTAAACAGGCTCATGAAATCGTGAAACTTGATGTTGTGCTTAAAGTCAACTGTAATACAATATCGCTCTAAGCAATCTTTATCGCTGTAAGAGGAGAAGAATAAACCTTTTTTAACGTACCTATTGATATAAAATCCATTACAAAATGATCCAAATACACCTCCAATTTCAAACGTCGTACTAAACATACCAGCATAACCTTTGTCATATTTCAACTGAAAAAAACAACACGAAGTTTCAGTTTTAAGATACTTATCGGCTACAACCTTTATTCATGATATGCACGCACCACTGCAATGACTTCACGAAATTATGCAACTTTTCTGTTTTTGTTCCAACCAATACGTCACTTTTTCTATTGTATTGGGTGGAAAATTTTGAAATATCTCAGAAGACTCTCCAGTGGTGCATAATCATGAATAGTGACAGCCTTTTAAAGCGACAACCTTTAAACGACAACCTTTCGTTCGGGATTGATTCAATTCGAAAGTTAATCTTGCGAGAAATTAGGCTGAGTGCTTTATATAAACTATAGTAGGGTTTAAAGCGAATTTAAAAGACATCATTTTAACGTATTGAGGAATTCTTTTGTTGATTTTGTCAGCGTGGAGTCAAACTTCTTCTCTATATTATGAGAATATTTTCATGACGCAAAACTTAAATAACTTGATTGAATACACTTTATTCCTGTATATGCTCACCGCTTTAGCCAGGTACATTGGTAGCCACATGTACAAACAATATCGAACTAATTTTGCACCAAACATACTCCAACATAATTCGGGTACCATCCTGAATGAAAAAGATGATGGTTTATAAATGATAATGGAGAGGAAAATCGAACGAGATCAAATTTTTTGATAATCAAGATAAACGTGTCACAGGCAATCGAAAGAAAAATTGAATTGTCCTTTAAATAATTAACCTTAAAGCGTTATTCTTATTCTTATGTACTTTACAATAATGTAAAAAAAAAAAAACATTTAGACACTACTCCTACAATTAGGAATTATGATTGACACGGAAGTACACTTGACAATCCTTAATTCGATGTTATACTATTCGATACGCTCTATTATCCTATAATATTGAAAATCATCGTCAACAAGAAACTCTCATAAACGACATTCGATACGCTCCCTTAGTTGATTAAAATCCAATTGCTCTTGAAAATCGAATTAATAGCGTCAACTAATGGACATATAAATAAAATAAGAGATTGAGGTTTACTTGATCTTCCAGGTTTCGATGAAATTCAAAGCTTTCTTTGGTTGTACAGCTGTAGGCTCATCCTCCTTCAATTGTTGTTTTTCTGTGTAAAAAGAATCAAAAGGGTTTTTTACTCTTGTTTTTCGCCTTTTTTGACATTTTTTAAAATTGACATTTTAAGGTTTTTGAACATAACTTTTGAACCAATGAAGTAAAATTAAAAAGTAATACACCAAATTTTAAGTTAGGCTTTCCTATGTGTGATTCTGAAACAATCTTTGAAAAATCTCTTTTCTACTGCCTACAATATCAAATCAAAGAGGGTAACTTATTTGTGGCACACCCGGTAGCAAAACAAAGACATATTCATACCTGGATCCGGTGATTCCATTCCACATTCATGAGGAAATTTCAAAAAGAAATGAGTTGCGATGGCCAAAAAGAACTAAAAAACAATATGGTCAATTGATAGATTTAAACTCATATTCTGTTCTCTATGCACATTTTATCCTTAAAAAACATGTAAAATATGTAAGGAAAATTAGGGCTTCGGTTTTTTAAGGTTTTCTTCGAATTTAATACGAGATATTCAAGGCATCAAACAATAAGATAGACATCATCATAATTACTAAGATATCTACTAGAATAAAAGAATTAACAGCTATAATTTCTAACTTCATAGCTCTGTACATAGTTCTAAGTTCTGTAGTTTAAGTTGTTGTTGGGTGAATAAATCAAGTAGAGAGCGAAAATTCTTTCCTTACTTGGAATGAAAACAAAACATATTTGAAGAATTTGAAGTTAGAGAGAGTGATGTCATAAATTATTGAAATTATTCACTCACAATCCATACACAGGGGACGAGGAACATCATTTTCAGATCACCTGAAAATCGTCTTTGTAATTCAACCTAAATATATAACAAAATTGCATAGACTGAAATTCACTCACTAAGGCTGTTTTAAATAAGATACAAATCTTTATTGACTGCTATTGATAATCATCATATAGCAGTGAATGAAATTTTGTAAGAATAAAGGCAAAATGATTTTGAAGTCATTGCAATTACAAATATTATGTACACACAAAAGCCACACAAAACATCAATCAGTATAACGAAATTTTTCTAATTGATTATTTCTTGTTAGGACAACTTGTACCCAGTCAAAAACAAAAATAGTACTATTATTCCATTATCATTTTGCATAACTTCATATTTTACACTGGCTCCAATGTGTCACCAAATTTTATTCAAATCTTACCATTTAAAAAAAATCAAGGCCTGCCCCAAAATGTTTTGAAAAACACAGAGATATTATCCGATTCCATACCAGCTACCAGGCGATTTTCGCGAATTTTGGCCATTTTCGCGAAAGTAAATGTCTTTAAAAATTCTTGACAAAATAGAACATCTGTAAAACTTCAAACTTTGAATAAAATGTAACTTTTATGGCATTTTATAGCCTGCTAAAAGACTAATAAGTCAAAGGACAAATATTGCAAGCCAATCCAAGAGGTATTCGTCAATCTAAGCCATTTTTTCATGTGAAAATTCTCAATTTTACGTCTTGATTTGCAAAAGTTTATGCTCGCGAAAAATGTTTTTCCGTTAAATTCGCGAAAGTAAATGTTGTGAATTTCGCGAATTTCATCCTCGCGAAAGTTTCTGCTTGCGAAAGTTTGTACGCCTAAAGTACTGAGAAGTTAAGAAAATTCCCAGGTTATACATTAATACATCATTTCATGGTCATAGGTAATCAAGACCGACTGCACTTTAAAAAACGACTTCCCACTGGTCAATGTAAAATGAGAACGTTATTCTAGCTCCAAAAGTTAAGAATATTCCCAGGTTACAAAACAATAAATTACTTACTGCTACCGCTGTTCCAATGATGCCACCAGCAAAGGGTGCCGTGCCCCACATGCCGAACATGGTAGTCTTCTGTGATGAATCAAACCAGGATGTCAAAAACCGTGCTATATTGCAATAAAGTTGCGCCTAAACAAACAAGAGATTTATGTGACCACAATCAACCTGGGAAACAGGGGGGGGTCATGCAGTTGGTACTAGACATCATGATGACTAAATGCAAATTCAAAAATTTGAGAGCACACCCGCCACCCCTTAGCAGTTAGTACCCCGAAGTGCTAAGTGCATTTAACTACTTGCAGGTTGACACCACCCCATTTTGCACCTACAATCTTTCAAGAAATATATTGAGAATTCCGGTTATTTTGACGTTTTTCGAGATTTAAAGTTCAGGCGAAAAAGATTTTGGGCTATCTCTTTCACTTAATCGAATATTTCAATTTGGGAGGGGTTGGCAGACTTCCAGGCTATATTCTGAGCCTTACTGGACCATTTTTGAACTTTTGGATCCTCAGATGCTAAGGTCCTAAGTCTTAAGTCTAGCGTTAAAACTAAGAGTTAAAACTCTACTCTATTTGATTTATAATAAACACAAAGCCTAACATATATGATACCATTTAGGTCTACTAAAGCCCCAGAGATAAAAAATATCACTTTTACATTGTTTGACTGGGAGAAATACTTAAGAAGACATTGTAGTGATGCACAACTTAATAAAAACAAAAAGCTGGCAATTTAACTGCACATAGTTGTTGTCATACATTTTGTATTGGGAAAGTGGATTTTGGGCTTCATCAACAGATGTATTGCTTTTTCATGCCCCTAAAAGTTCTTCACCATTTTAACCAGATTCTGTGATGCCTGAGCATATAAAAAATTCCAAGGGATCAAGGGTACAACAAATAGTGGTATATCATTGCATCATACACTGCCCCAAACATGACGAATCATTTGAATCAATTTAAAGGAAAAGAAATTTCATCTCTTACCTGAGCACCTCCATTTATGAAAAGTAAAACCGCAAACACTTTGGGTGAATCCCAAAATCCAAAACTTCCCTAAAAATATTATTAAAGAAACTATATATAGCCATACCATACGTAAAGGGCGAGTAATGTATCCATCATAATGTCATTATGCCAATTAGCAGTCATTTGCTTTAGAAAAACATTTTCTAATGTGTAATATAAATCCTTCAACAGTCTTCAAACTGATAAACTCCTCTGAATCTCAATAAGAACTCGTCTTAGTCGTTAGTTGGTACTCAGCAACATAGAACAAGACTGTAATTCAAATAAGAACCATTAACCTGATATTTAAAAAATGGCTGATAAAATATTCAAAAAATCAAAAAAAAAGCCTGTACAAAAACATATTTTGTCTGTGGTCGATGTGAGATCTTTTGAGTTTTCTTGGAATTTTTTAAAAAACTATAAAAAAACTCCTGCTTAAAGATGTTTTTGAATAAAATTCACAAATTATTTTCAGTGGTTGAGTGAGAGGAAAGGAAAGTAAATTGAAGAGAATCTTCTTTATGTACTCACCATGGAGAATGACATTGCTAACAAACTGACAACTAAAATATTACGATTGCCATATTTATCACCTAAATTACCAAACATTATCTGAAATGAAATAAAAAAGAATTAGTCAACCAAGCAGGGTGGAAGAAAACGTTTAATAATAACATTTTTAAATTTATCCAACACAAATATTTATTTTTCTCAAAGATTATAAGTTATCATTTCTAAGTGGCCAGTAATACTAGAAAGATAAAATATGAAAAACAAATTAAATCACTGAACTTACAGCTACAAAAGCATAGGGTAATAAAAATGCAGTATCCAGCCATCCTAATTCAGTTGGAGTTAGCCCATAATATGCTTCCAGGTCTGTTTTGATCTAAAATGGAAAAATAATAATAAAATTATTATAAATAAAATCAATATAAAAAAATATCTCATATTTTCAGCTTCAATTTTCCAACATTGAGAAGATATTAAGAATAGGAAATGATGAGATCATTTAAAAATTAGTCACTTTCTACCACTTGCTTGATAGCACTTCGTTATGCAAACATAGTCATGATTATTACTTCTCTCATCTGCTCTCATTTGACCAAAATTCAATCCCACAATCCTTCTCGTCTTGATTCAAAAGTTGTGAAAGTTATTACTTTTTCTTTGCAATTGAGTGTAATTTACTTGCAAGCGTATTAAACGCAAAGGGTGATGGGATTGAATTTAGGATTGAGTTTCAGTCTATTTTTAAATTTGCCACGGTATGATATTACTCTATGAAAAAAAGATATTCATAATTCATTAAGTTTTCAATTAAGTCTTTTTATATAAAGAAGTTATCATTATAAGATCTGAAGCAAAAGAAAATACTTACCACTCCTAAAGGTTTACGCAGCAGATATGACGATGCATAGATAACCCATGTCATTCCAAACACAATTATTTGTCCTCTATTTAAAGCCATATTTTTTAATAATTCTAGCATTGTGAAAAATTCATAAATTAATAATACAGTATAATTTCTCTTTATACTCTTCACTTTGAGAAAAATGATTTATAGTCTAGTATAGTAGATTTATTCACTTGTGAGTTTGGTTGCAGTAGTTCAAATCAAAAGTAGCCTGGTGGTGAAATGACCATTTTTGTTTCAATGTTTTCAAGTTGTATATTAATCAATCAAATAAGGTGAAATCATATTCAAAGAGTGCTCGATAAAACCAACCAGGAGTAGAGCTTCTTTAATCAAAAATATATTTCAAAACCAAAAAATTTAAAAATCCATAACTCGGAGTTTCATGCTCTAAGCAATCATCAGATGTAACTAAAAAATTAAAAAGCTGTGTGAAAACATATGTTACAAAGTTGGTAAAATGCTGATTAAAAATTCATAAAAAAGTGATAAAATCATAAAACTATGAATTGTCACGAAGGACATCAAATGTGTCCGGAGGGACGTCTTTAAAGTTTTTTAAAAAGAATTAGCTCATATGACGGCACGTGGAGATTAGTTCGGTTCTTTTGTTTATGTGGACATCTGCGTGTTTTGAATCCGAAGTTTTCGAGTTCCTCGAGTTGTATATTATATTTTGTTCTTATTTCCTTTTCTCATTATATGGTCCCTTGGGAATTGAAAACAGGTTTTGCCAAGCTGGCGAAGCTGGAGAAAGTTTCTAAGGAACATTGAAGAAGGTAAGGTCAAGAGACCTTAAAAGTCAACTTTTGAAGTTCCTTATTGACAAAGTTTTTTAGTGATGACTACATCGTTAAAGTTTTCTTTTCAACACTTCACATATATCAACAAGAGTACAATTTACTGATTGATATGATTGGTTACTTTGGTATATTTTCTATTTTCTATTTGGTTGAGTTGCAGGAGGCTTTAGAGGCCTATTCTCGCAACTATAGACGCTTACTAATGAGCGCCCCGTCAGCACCTTGAACTGACTACCCAATTCCCCTCACATGGCATGGGTTGACCCGGGCGAAGGAACGTTCACTTGCCAAGTGAACTGCCGTGAGTGGGAATCGAACCCTGGCCGCCTGCACAGAAGCCAAGGTCGACTACCACTATACTACGGCACCTATATATTAGTTTATGTTTGATTTTTTGTTTTAAAGACCAGCGCACAGCCATGTCGAGATAACAAGACGCATGTTGAGGTTAGACAAATCTACGGTTAATATGTGAATAATCGCAACTTTTTAGTATATTTTTTAGTATTTTTCACCCATTTCAGTGTCTCAAAATTTCATAATATTCATCAAATTTAAATTGAAGTATCGATTGAAGTCAAATAGAGGTAAATGTTTCTGCATTGAGTGGAAGTAGGCCTCCACTCTACGCAGGAGTATGTATAATGGTTCTCCTTCGTGTAATGTATTTTATATTTCTCAATGTTTTGTGCGCGTCTGCTTGTTGTCTTCCAGTGGTTCGTTTAGGTTTAGTTTGGGGGTTTGCATCTTTTCTGTTTGCCAGCTTTTCGTCTCTTTTGGGTCTAACTTAGGATATTTTTAGTTTCTTGTAACTATTTATTGGCAAGTTTTCTAACCTCTATTTTTGTACATTTGTTTTAGCGTCCCTGAAATATATGGTCCGCATATATATTCCTCGCTACTGCGTTAGCAGTATAACAGTAAAATACTAATTTAAAGTAGCATGTCATCTTGTAGGTTGTACTCACCTATTCGTATCGTTATGTCATACATTCGGTCAGCAAAAGGCAGCAGCAAAAAGGAAATTAAAATTCCAGCCAGATCGAGACAGTGAGGCTGGAACTTTGATATTTTACCGGGTGTCCCAGAAAAAAGTTCCGCTCTTTGAAGTGAATTTTATTGAGTTCTATGAATTTTTAAAAGATCAATCCTTTTGCATTGGAAAGAGGAAAAATAAACTTGAATTTTGAGGGGTCATTTATCAAATTTGGTCAACTAGATAAAAAATTATGCTGAAATGAATAAAAATTTCACATTTTGAAAAGGCTCAAAAACGTTGAAAATCGACCTATCAAATTTTATAACCTAGTTATTACTTTTTTGCAGGAATAAAGAGTTTAAAGTGGACATGAAAACAAAAAATACTTGAAATAATTCTCTAAAGGACTAAAAAATTTCATTTGGGTCATTTCAAATTATTTTCTATGGAATTCAGCTTCAAATGTTTGGCTTAAGGACCCCTAAAGTCAAAAGTAGGGCTGATTTTATCAGTGTAGCTATTGAAGTCAAATATCGGTTGGAATTATCAAATTTTTCAGTTTTTCAGATAAATTTCTTTGTTTTAAAATCTTACTTTGTTTTTCATAAAAAGATACTTCCATTAGGTTTTTATTGCTTCAACAATGAAAATCATGATCCATCATGCAATTATGCTTCTATAACAATTTAATAGGTCGCTTTTCAACGTTTTTGAGCAATTACAAAAAAAAGAATTTTTTATTCATTTTGGCTTAACTTTTGATCCAGTTGACTAAATTTGACAAATGACCCCTCAAAATTTAATTTTATCCTTCCTCTTTCCAATGCAAAAGGATTGATTGTTTGGAAATTCATAGAACTGGAGAAAATTCACTTCAAAGAGCGGAACTTTTTTCTGGGACACCCGGTAGGATTACGATTTTACCAGCTTTTTAGCAATTTTTGCCTTACCTCTTTAGCGTAAGGATTGATCGAAATTAGAGTTTTTCAGGGTTCTGAAAAAAACGCATTGCCAAAATTTTTTCATAAGATCGATTCTCAACCACAAAATACATCTTTTAGTCGATGGGTTTTTTTCTGACGTTTTTTCTTCAAAGAATATTGATCACTATTGTTTTCCTTCTTATTTATAGAAGTATATTTTGCAGGTCTATTGACCTCTATGAAACAATTTTATTTAAATTTACAGTTTATCTTTATAATGTAACAAAGGCCTCTGGAACTGGTTGTGATTATTCTTATTGTACAAGTACTTTTTTTATATAAAGTCGAGTTCTTGGGCTTCCACGGCCTTTCCACTGGAAGCTGTCATCGTTCTTCTTCATATTTCTTTTGCCTTTTGGCACCATTCCTTAACGAGGTTTCGTTCGTTTTTTGACAGATCGTCTGTTGCTTTAAATTCGTAACGGCGTCTTGAATTACACATCCCCTTTAGCAACTTTTCTTTATCTTCCTCACTTTGAAATGTAAGTTTCAATGGACGGTAATGTTCTTTCTCTTTGTTTTCAAGTGCTAGGGTACCGATTCTTTCTGATTTTTTTACCTTGATTTCTCCTCAGTTTTGAAATTATATACATGTTATTCTATGTAGTTGATACCTTTCTTATCCACTATCTCTTTCGTATCTTCCGTAGTTTCATATAAGTGATGTATCATGAGATTACATGAAGGCGCTTCAATCGATTTTTTATCCTTATTTTCTTCTTCGTTATTTCTGAATAACTTGATTTTTCACAAGCAATTTCATTCACAGACGAAGATTTCTTGTTTGCGACTTTATTTATTTCGCCTTCCAGCATGTCAATTCTTTTATTGAAGGTGTTTTCAATTTCTGCGACTGCTTTCACATTGTTAGTTGACACCTCAGCCTTCAAATTTGAAAGAGTACATACTCCCGTTGTGCTTTTATTATGTTCTCACATGCATTGATATCTTTTTGTAAA
Organism: Clytia hemisphaerica; assembly: GCF_902728285.1. NCBI lineage: Eukaryota > Metazoa > Cnidaria > Hydrozoa > Leptothecata > Clytiidae > Clytia > Clytia hemisphaerica. Next base: position 518,925 of record NW_027103336.1, read on the forward strand.
TCTCCAACAGACTTTAAGTTCAATTTCTTCTTCAATTCTGGTGTTATGATCACACAGCTCATGCATTGATAGCTTCTAGATTTATATTGAAGATAAAGCTGGATTTGATAAGGAGGAAGCTCAGAGCAAGCCAAATGAACTTGACGTTTGCATTTCTTGCATTGTAAATGGTCGCTTTTATTTGTGCTTGCATGGATGAGGCAGCTTGATGGGGTACAAGAACCAATTTCCTCAGATTTTCGTTCGTTTATTTTTCCAGTTGAGTTGAGTTCCACTTTAGTGTGCGAGAAAAAAATGATTAGCTCATGCTCTCGCGCAAACGATTAGATATGAGGCAGCAATCATAGCCGAGGACGGTGCTTGCCTTATTTTGTACCCACTATAGAATGATCCAAATACGGGGTGTTATAATGATAAACTCAATTTGTAAGTGTTTATTTTCAGAAATATACAAATAGTATATTTAATATTATTTACTTATTTATTTTAAGCGTAAATTTAAATATATTATGTATGGTTAAATAAAAAACAAATGATGGCAGTTCTGTTTTTTTCCTCAAACCCCAGGAAAAGTTTTTTTGCTGACTTAGCTATTTTACAAAACTTGTAAAAGAACTCCCATAGGAATTCCGATACATAACTCTATTGGTTAATTTTGGAACGGCTTCAAGAAAGTCATAATGGCAAATAATTTTAAAAGTTTCTGATGAGTGTTGAATGTGTTGAATTTATCGACGTTGATGGCTTGTAGATTCTTTAAAGAAAAAAGATGACAGATATACATAGGCCCATCCTTAGTTAAAAAACCAAACTTTTTGCTGATATAGACCGGTTTGGACTGCTCCTGGCCGAATTTAGCCGATGTTGACCGATCTTGCCCAATCTAGGTCGATCTTAGCTGAGCCATGTTTCTAAATCTTTTCTCTAAACAAAGGCCAATCTAGACCGGTCCAAATTGGCCAAAGTCGGCCAAGTCCGGTCTGAAAACAAGCAAGCAATCTTTTTCGTATGACTGTATTTTTTGTTTACAATATCGAGTGCCTAAAAACTTTTGAATCTTTTTGTGAAGTGTTCGAATGAACTCCAGAGAACGTTTGAATGTTTTGAAAATTGTTCAATCAAATTATAAAGAAAGTTTTCCGAATGTTTTGAAAAGTCTCTGACTTTAAAATCAAAACAAAAGAAAAAGGAAAAGAACTACAAAAGAAGCAAAAAGGAAGAAGTATTTTCATTTTTATGTTTTCACTAGAATGAAAACCATCACAAGAATAATTTTTTATTAGCTAATAGATAAGATTATAAAGTATCAAGATTACTGTATTATTGGAATATCACTATCAGTAAAGGAAAAGACAAGTAACAGTTTCTTTTTCAGAGATTGTGCTGTCATTAGTAAAAGGTTGAAGCAATTGCCAATTGGTATTCCTTTTAGTTTTGCTATTACTTTACTAGCTGAGTATGAAACATGAAAAAAATATTGACATGCAAGTTTTAACAGGGGAGATATGTAAATGATACAGGAATGTCTATTATAAATAAACTAACAAAGGGACACAGTGCAATTCTATTCTAAGTAGGATTTCTAACAATCTTTTCTAAATGGATTTATAAGAGCAAGTGAGTCAAGGTTATGAAATACAGGGGAGTATGTCATTTACAACGAAAACGGCGACTGTTTGAAAACAATTTTGCTTATAATTAGTATTTTGGCTTTTGTAAAACGTTCTGGACCGGTTCGTATTGGCCTGGACCGATCCATGTTGGCCTAGACTGGTCTTACATTGGCCGAAAATCATTGTTTTTGTTTTATCAGGTTTGTAACTTGACAAAACCGGACCTGGCCGCTACTGGCCGATTTAGACAGGACTTGGCCAATCCGAACCGGACCTGGCCAATCTAGGCCGATTAGGGCGGTAGAATTACTTGGCCGATCCTGGCCGATCTTGAATGTGCTCTAAATCGCTTGCAGGGACACATTTTCTTATTTTTATTTTTTGCGAATGAAAAATGAATTTTTGATTTTTGAATTAGGGAAATATAATATAATATATTATATTATTTGATTGTCAATGCCAAAAGATATTTTAATAATCTGCTGTGTTCCTTCGCCACTTACCCCCAGATTGTTTTACTAGGCACTTCGGTCACGTAAATAAAAGCACGTATATATGTTGAAGCTGACTGTGGACTGACCGAAATTGCAATTACATAAATTATTGTGGAAGTGAACCCTTTAGACGAATGTTTGGGAAATCAAAAATACAACTTTTGTGAGAATGTTGAGTTTTGTTTATATGGCAGTTTGTGATGGACTGATCAATAAAGTCATCCCCAATAAATCCGGAAAGTCATCAAGTAAAAATCGAACAAACAAATCGGTTTCGAGCGAGAAGGCGCCATGATTAGCTGAGCTGCAAATTGAAGCGGAAAACAGAAAATCAAGAGGGCAAAGCCTTTCAGTTTCCGTAGGTTGGTCTAATGTTGACATCCCTCGTCTAATTCCAATTCTGACACCCTTAGAAAACTTGTATTTTTTACTGCTTTATTCACATACCATGAGTGGTCTTAAATCCGACAGCCCTGCCTAATTCCGATGGGGTCTTTGAAAGATACAAACTAAAATAAAAACAAACCTTTTGCTGTGACACAACAAAGATACCAAAGTGTCAACTAAACTGAGATATTTGATACATTGATTGAAACCATTAAATCATATAACATTTGTTAACGTTTTAAACACAAACAACAGATGACATATTCAGAATAAAAGGAACAAAAAAATGAAGCGACTGCTTAAGTAGAAATTTTCGTCATCTTTCGTGACTTCATCAGCATATTTAATAAAAGGTAATTATTTAACTACTAATAATTATTTTTACAACTCACATTATTTTAATCACATCTGGACATTAATCTTGTTGGATGTTTTGTTTCGAGAGTTCTCGCAATAGTTTATCATCAACTTGGAGAGGGAATGTTTGTAAACATAGAAGTTTTTCATAACAGTTATTTGGGGTGTCGGAATTAGGCAGGGCTGTCGGATTTTTAGGACCACTCACGGTATATACTGAAGTAGAAAGATCTTCTATGTAAACTTCAAAAAACTGATTTTTGTCCCGCAACACAACGGGACTTTGGCTTAAGTGCTTGCGTGCAGTTAGGAACATTTGGCGAGTTCCTGTACGCGACCGTGATCTAAAAAATCATAACTACACTCATTAAAAAATTACGTTCGTGTCTTTTCACACTTTTTTTAGCCTCAGACGATGTAGCAAACATAGTAAATATAAACACACTGTGCTTTTAATTGGCTGAAATTTTTTTTTGTGTTGGAAAAACTTTTTCAAACTTTCAGCAATGATTGACCAAACTGTTACAATGAAATTTATCCAGCGCATTTTTTATCTTCTTATCTTCTTAATCTTCAATGAAGCACTCAAAGTTTACTGAATTTAAGCACATAAGATGTTCTTATAATTATTGATATTTACTAAAACACCATTGGTTGTGCGCTGCGGTGGAGTGTATGACGTAACTCACGCGGTAACTAACTCGCCTTTTGTTTGAAGATCATATTGGGCGTTTTGGCGTTACCACCCTCAAAACTAGCGGGCGCCCCTGTCTGTCCGCAACTCTTTCCACCATTTTAGATGGCCATAACAATAGATCCAAAAGGGCGCCATAATCTTGGAAGATAATTTGTTTTGGTCTCCAGCTTTGGGAAGTAGCATTGTTTTTGGTTGTTTTTGATGGAAAATAGTAAGAAACTTAAGTTTACAAGTAGCATTTAGTTTTTGCTGGCTTATGGATGGCAGGATCCTGGATGGTTTTCCTAACTGTAGGGTACAAGGAAACGCATGTTTGAACTTTGTACCCTACAGTTAGGAACATTTGGCGAGTTCCTGTACGCGACCGCGATCTAAAAAATCATAACAACACTCATTAAAAAATGACGTTCGTGTCTTTTTGCACTTTTTTTAGCCTAGACGATGTAGCAAACATAGTAAATATAAGCACACTGTGCTTTTAATTGGCTGAAGTTTTTTTTTGCGTCAGAAAATTTTTTTCAAACTTTTAGAAATGATTGACCAAACTGTTACAATGAAAATTATCCAGCGCATTTTTTTATTTTTTATCTTCTTATCTTCTTAATATTCAATGAAGCACTCAAAGTTTACTGAATTTAAGCACATAAGATATTCTTATAATTATTGATATTCACTAAAACACCGTTCGTTGTGCGCTGCGGTGGAGTGTATGACGTAACTCGCGCGGTAACTAACTCGCTTTTTGTTGGAAGATCATATTGGGCGTTTTGGCGTTACTACCCTCGAAGCTAGCGGGCGCCCCTGTCTTTCCGCAACTCTTTCCACCATTTTAGATGGCCATAACAATAGATCCAAAAGAGCGCCATAATCTTGGAAGATAATTTGTTTTGGTCTCCAGCTTTGGGAAGTAGCAATGTTTTTGGTTGTTTTTGATGGAAATGGTAAGAAACTTAAGTTTACAAATGGCATTTAGTTTTTGCTGGCTTATAGAATGGCAGGATCCTGGATGGTTTCCCTAGCTGCCCTATGCTGCACTCAAGCACTAAAGGCAAAGTCCGGCGGGACAAAATTCAGTTTTTTGAAGTTTGCAAAAAAACGCCACATAGAAGATCTTTCAAACAACCCTCGACATGGCCCGAGAATTCTCGGGCCAAAACTTTTATTGTAATTCGAGTAAAGCCCGAGTATGGCCTGAGCTGGCACGAGAATTCGGGCCGTGTTCGGGCCACACGCGGGCCACGCACGGGCCACACTCGGGCCAATTTTTGAAAACATGATTTAAACAGGCGTGTAATTTCAGGACTGAATTTTTTTAACATTTTCTTTGAGAAAAACTTAGTTTCTCTTAATTATATTAAATATATGAATGTTGTAAATTCATATAAATATTAAATGTCTTATTTGGTATGGAAACATAGTTATAAATATACTTAGCACTTAGGGTGGAAATATTTGCTAGTAAACTGGTCCTGGTTTTAAACTGAAGCGTGTCCACGGGAAGCTCGTAAAGTTTTTTTGAGCGATATAAATAAAACAGACAAATCTTATTTTGTACTATTTTGTTTGACTAGACATGCTGAATCAATTTAACATTTAACATGGCCCGAACATGGCCCGAATGACTCAGGTCATGTTCGGGCCAAAAGAATTGATAGGGTCTCTCGGCCCGAACATGGCCCGAAGAGGCCTGAGAATTCTCGGGCCATGTCGAGGGTCGTTCTTTCAAATTCAGTATGTGAATAGAGCAGTAAAAAATATAACTTTTCTATTTTTCCTTTTCTTTGCAAAAGTTCTAGGAATGAAAATAAAGGGATAATGATAATTGAATACTATCCATTGATGACCGCGGCACTATCGTAAAGCTAGAATCGCTTCGCATACTCTTCGCTTGAGAAAATGATTGACAGATTGAAGTTTTTCACCCGCGCAGGAGTTCGCAGAGCGTTTTCGGCTCAATCCTTGGACCGCGCTAAAAATGCTAGACTGAGCTGTGATAGATCATTTCGATGGAAGCTGTTGGAATGTTCACAAGGCTCTTGGTCTTGACAGAAAATCGTTTGTTTTATTGTCAATGATGAGAGTGCGGTTATTAATTTTGTTAGATCTAACAAATTGATTTTATAGTTTTGATTCCCATTGAAGAATCATATCATATTCTGGTTTTCATGTTATTAGATGCTGTTTTAGGGGCGACGTCCATATTCAATCTTGCCACGCGTAACGGGAAAAGACCGTTACTTTCAAAACATACCTACCCACCACCTTAACGGTCTTCATGATTTGATCAAAATTTTACCGAAGCTTTCATTCCCGCTAAAATCAAAACAAACGGCCCGCTACAAAGGTCGCCATTTTCAGAGGTTTACAACGGCCGAATTCCATTACAATTTTTAAACGGCCTTTGTTTTTAAAACTCCCAAGGCAAGAATGTTATACTCTGAAACCACCCCTAAATTGCTCAGGGAAAGGATTTTGGATAGCATGCTAAAGGAAAAAGCGAAGAAGTGAGCGCTACGATAAGCGATCTTTGATTTTTTCCTTGGAATTTTTAGTGGAGTTTCATTTTGGTCATCAATGCCACAGCTAACTCTCAACATTCCGATATACCTACCCACTAACAGTCTTTTCCCGTTACGCGTGGCGACTTTGAATATGGACGTCGCCCCTTAGAGCTTTTAGGTCTACACTGTCTATACTGTTTGATCATTCTATCAATTTCAGCCGATAAAAAGGGTGTCGAAATTAGAAGAGGGATGTCGGCATTAGGCCAAGTTACGGTAGGTTAAATCTTGAGATGAAGGATATCTTTTTACATGGTTTACATAGCTAACTGTAAAACGAGAAAAAAAAATCAAAATAAACATAGCCAGACAGCCTCACTCAAGGTGCAAGTCAAGATCGTTTTCATCATCCAACAGGTTCCAATATTTACTTACAATATCTGCAGATGACTCTTATGCCAAACCATTGAGAATTGCCAATTCTCTCATTAAAATCAAATCAATGGTTACATCCTTTACCTTTACATTTCCTCAACGTTACGTTACCAGTCGGGTGTTTTAAAGATAAAAACTGCAATTATTGCTCTTTTCAGAAATTATTGCCGAAAACGGCAATTTTTTTAACGATGAAATGCTGAATCAGCAAAACGTGTTGTCCTTTTTTAAGGGCAAAGATGTCAGAGGTGTTTGAAAATAGTAAAATTGCATCGAGAAAAAGGTCTTTTGCGTCTTTCGGATTTTTAAAAGTGATTTTTTCAATTTTTCGTTGCTCAATAACATGAAAAAGTTCTAAAATAATAAGTTAAAAGATCCTGCATCGATGCCGAAACACAGCCAGAAAAACCCCCGTTGTAAATTTGTTTACATATAACTCGATTTTGCTATCATTGCTATCTGTATTTCCAACAAAAACCAGTTGAAAACAAAATTAAACGAGGCACAGTAGTAGTGGACCTACTTATCGCGAGGGTGTCAAATACCACGTGTTAAATAATAAAATCAACTTCTATGTGCAAAAACGGCAATAATTGCCGAAAACGGCAATTTTCATTTAGTTACTTTTTTATTTTTCTGCTGATTCAGCATTTCATCGTTAAAAAAATTGCCGTTTTCGGCAATAATTTCCGAAAAGAGCAATAATTGTAGTTTTCATCTTAAACACCCGACTGGTTACGTTGGACGCGTAAGGATGGTCGAAGGTAGCGAAGGATAATTATTAACTTATTTTATTTTTTCTTTCAGGCGCCTCGCGAAATTATGCCATCAAAGAGTCTACCTCGTGTACCCGCGTATTGTGAATCGAAGGTCTATATCATTTAGAGAGTTAACCTCCAAGCAAGTCTTGATCGTTTCACGCTTTCTACGCATCCCCCCGGGGGGNCTCAAGAACAAGTGAGAGTCACAAGTTAGTTGAGAACTGCCCCACCTATGGGAAAATGGGTATGTAGTCGTTGCGCAACACATACTATATTAGCAATTTGAAAAGACAATGGATTTCTCATACAGCTCCAGGGTCCGGGATCAATTGGTAGTCCCTAGCAGGGATAAGCCTTTGATTACCGGTCAAGCCCCTGCTTTTCTCGATCATTCTTCTCTCTTTGATTCCACCTTGGGATTCAATGAAGGTGAGATCTTAAACCCCAATGGGAGGGTCTCTCCAGATAAGATGGAACCTGATCAATCAAAATCAAAATCAAAACTTTTAAGATGTTCTAACTTCTTAAAAATCAGTACTTTTAACGTTCGCACACTAAACGGACCAACACAACTTAATGAACTTGTACTCTCCATGTCTAATAACTCTATAGACATCATTGCTCTTCAAGAACGTCGAATATTTCACCCTGACGATGATTTAATTTACGATTCTATTTCTTCCTCCCAACTTATCACCTCATCTGCAACAAAAAACACGGTTAACGCTTCTGTTGGAGGGATTGGTTTTCTTCTTTCATCTAGAGCAGCCAGCAACTTAATAAGAATTGAAAAAATTACACCTAGAATCGTGATTGCTGAATTTTCCAGCAACCCAGTTTTAACAGTAGTGTGTGCCTATAGCCCCCACAATAGTGCTCCCGAGGAAGATGTCGAGGAGTTTTATTCGTCACTTAAAAACTTGCTTAGCCATATTCCAAGGCATAATTTTCTCTCCATAGCCGGTGATTTTAATGCCAAACTTGCCTACCCTGATGTTCCTTTTTCATTTGACAAGGCTACAAATCGTAACGGTGAACGCCTTTTAGATCTTCTACAAGAATTTGACCTTTTTTCCTCAAATAACTCCTTCATGAAATGTGCTAATCATCTCTGGACCTTCAAATATCCAAACGGCGATAAAGCACAGATCGACTATATCATTTTCCGGAAAAAATGGCGTAATAGCATACAGGACTCAAGAGCATATTCTTCCTTTGCTACTGTGAGTACTGATCATCGCATCGTATCTTCTAAGGTCAAACTTAGTCTTCGCTCTTCCAAACCTTCAAAACCTAATCCTTTAAAACAAATAGATTGGAAAAGAGCCTCTACAAATCCTGAAGTCTGTAGCATGTTTGGAATTGAGGTCTTTAACCGTTTCTCTACTCTTTTCAACGAAGAATTGACCAAAGATAATGTTGAGCTAGCGTATTCTTGTCTTAAAGATTCCACAGAAAAAGTTGCCCTAGAGCAACTTCCAAGAAAACAAAAACGAGCTAAATCAGACCCAAGAGAATGTCCCTTAGTCAAGAAAGCAAGAGAAAATCTAACAAGAGCTTCCTCTTTGTATAATGCAGCACCAACGCGGAGACGCAAGGAGCAACTTAACTCTGCCAAGATTAAACTTGACGAGACCTACCTAGAGGCTCAAGTTTCTTTTATTGATACTCAGCTGAAGAACATGTCTGAGCAATTTTCCAAAAATTCTCATCGCGATGCTTGGAAAGTAGTACAAAAACTAAGTGGCAAGAACTCAAAACCGTCCATCCAGCTGAAAGGTGGCTCGGATAAAAAACGCTTAGATAATTGGTTACAGCATTTCAAAAATCTTTTAGGTAAAAAACCGGTGTTAGCAACAAATAACTTTCTTCCACGAGAGCAAATTTCTCCCCCTCTAGATATATCTACTTTTTCTTTTTCCATGGATGAGTTGACAAAGGTTCTTTCCACAACAAAATCATGCAAGGCCCTCGGTCCAGATAACATACCACCTATTATCTGGAAGGACAGAAATTTTCATGATATCCTTTTAAAGCTTTGCAACCTCGCGTTTGAAGACAAAGTTTGTACAACACACTGGTTAAAATCGACCATCGTTCCAGTACCAAAAAAGGGAGACCTTAGTCTTGCCACAAACTATCGTGGTATCTCTCTACTCCCAATCGCAGCAAAAATCTATAATAAGCTTCTTCTAAATAGAATACGGCTTCATGTTGAACCCATTCTTCGTAAAAATCAAAACGGTTTTCGAAGTGGTCGTTCTACTTTGAGCCAAGTTCTTGCTCTTCGACGAATCTTAGAGGAAGCTAGAAACTTCAATCTTGAAGCAATTTTGATTTTTGTTGATTTCAAGAAAGCCTTTGATTCGGTTGATCGCGACTTAATGTTTGATATTCTCTCTCTTTACGGCATCCCTCAAAAGATCATTGATGCCATAAAACTTCTGTACACTAATACAAAGTCTTCAGTACAAACGCCTGATGGTGAGACTTCAACTATTTCTATTTTAGCTGGTATTCTCCAGGGTGATACCCTTGCACCATTTCTCTTTATTCTAGTTGTCGATTACCTTATGCGCGTTTCTGTTGATAAAATATCTAGCTGCGGTTTTCTTCTTCAACGTAGGCTTGGTCCACGTAATCCTGCCGTTCATTTAACAGATACAGACTTTGCTGACGACATAGCACTTATCAGCTCTACCCTAGAGGATGCACAAAATCTTCTAATTGCTCTAGAGATATGTTTTGGACCGACCTGGCACATTGAAAAGGAGCGATTTTTAATCAATAATTTATCGATAAAACAAGTCGATGGGGAGAAGGTTAAAATATCGATAATTTGTCGATAAAACAAGTCGATGAGGAAAAGGTTAAAATATTGTCAATTTATTGATAAAACAAGTCGATGGGGAGAAGGTTAAAATATCAATAATTTATCGATAAAACAAGTCGATGAGGAAAAAGGTTAAAATATCGAAAAATTATCAATAAAACAAGTCGATGCGGAAAAAGTTAAAATATCAATAATTTATCGATAAAACAAGTCGATGAGGAAAAGGTTAAAATATCGATAATTTATCGATAAAACAAGTCGATGGGGAGAAGGTTAAAATTTTGATAATTTGTCGATAAAACAAGTCGATGAGGAAAAGGTTAAAATATTGTCAATTTATTGATAAAACAAGTCGATGCGGAAAAAGTTAAAATATCGATAATTTATCGATAAAACAAGTCGATGAGGAAAAGGTTAAAATATCGAAAAATTATCAATAAAACAAGTCGATGCGGAAAAAGTTAAAATATCGATAATTTATCGATAAAACAAGTCGATGAGGAAAAGGTTAAAATATCGATAATTTATCGATAAAACAACTCGATGAAGAAGAGGTTAAAACATCAATAAATTATCGATAAAACAAGTCGATGTGGAAAAAGTCAAAATATCGACAATTTTTTGATAAAACAACTCGATGAAGAAGAGGTTAAAACATCAATAATTTATTGATAAAACAAATCGATGCGGAAAAGGTCAAAATATCAATAAAACTCTATAAGTTTAACTATCTGCGCAGATAGTTAAAACATCGATAAAATTATGTAAAAAAGAATGGATGTGTATTTTTTGAAGATTTTTCTGTTTTCTCAAAAGTATTTTTGTGGTCATAACTTTGAAAGTGTTGTCATAACTTTGAAAGCGTTGTCATAGCAACAATTTAAGAGTTCTGTCCACTCAATTAAAAAAATCAAATAAAAAAATTGTGTAATAAAATGAACAATCAAAATCTGATGATGAAACAAACGCGTAGGGTGTTGGTGGGGATAGCTAAAGCAGAAAATGTACCATTTAGTGGTCTTAATAAGAGGTCATTGATAGATCATATTCAACACTATCGTGATACAGTGGGTACACTGTATAGAGAGAAGAAAGGTGATCTGAAAGCTCTTGCTAAAGCAGAGGGTATTAGAGGTTATGGAAGTTTAAACAAGCGTAAATTGATAGATACAATTTTGTATCATCGAAGGGTAATACAACCTCATATCGAAGATCTTAGTAAACTTACAAAATCAGAGCTAGTCAACTTGGCTAGAAGGGAAGGTCTGAAAGTGATTGGTGGAAAGAAGGTTCGTATAGCGCAAAATATTGCACAAAATAGAGTCTCAAGTAGACTAGAACCTATGAGGCACATTGTTGAAGATGTTGCTAATAGTAAAGTTGTTGAATTGGCGTTGTCAAAGCGATTTAGATCTGAGGAAATAGAAGGTGCATTTGATGGTGGATATGTTAGATTTAGAAGTAAAGGTGTTGAAGAACATCAAGGCGTTGTTAGTGTAGAGGAATATACACAACGAACAAGACACCATGTATTTAAAGTGTTAGAGGAGATGATTAGACGAGGGGAAAGTTGGAAAGTTCATTTAGAAATAGCAATTTTGTTTAGAAGGCGAGATGGAAGCGAAGAAACGAGGAAAATAATATGGTCAAATCCACCACATGTTATTATGGAAGGTTCTGATATAGAAGAAGTTTTAGATGAAATGCGTGCGTCTTTGATGCGGCAATATGAAAGGATAATTAATACAATGGAGGCTAGTGATTTTGTGTTTATACGTGTGATTGAAATGATGTATCACTGTCACAGGGTGGATTTGAATCGAGGAGGATCATATATTGAACTTCCAGAATGGGTTAAAAATAAGAAATGTTGTATCAACCCAAAAAATGAAGATGATGAGTGTTTTAAGTGGGCTGTAACTGTTGCTTTGCATCATGATGAGATTGGAAAGAATTCACAGCGTATATCCAAGATAAAACCATATGTTGATAAATATAATTGGAATGGTATTGATTTTCCCACACCGAGTAGCCAGTGGAAGAAATTTGAGAAACAGAACCCTGATATTGCTCTGAATGTGCTTTTTATTGACGATGAAAAAAAGAAAAAGATTCGACAAGGATACATCTCAAAATATAACATGGAGAGATCCAAGTGCGCAGATGTGTTGATCGTACAGGAGGAAAAGAAGAGGCATTACGTGGCGATCAAATCAATATCAGCTCTTCTTAGAGGTGTAACTTCAAACCATGACGGAGACTTTTATTGTCGCAACTGTCTTGGTAGTTTTCGAAGTAAAGATACTTTAAAAATACATATTCAAGCATGTAAGGATCATGATTTTTGTTATGTAAAGATGCCTGAGGAAGGTAAAAACATTTTAAGATATCAAGAAGGTTCTAAATCGATTAGAGTACCATTTGTGATTTACGCTGATACAGAATGTATACTTCGACCAATTCAAAGTGTACAAGATAGGGAAGATAAACCATCAACTCGTAATGTTGCAGAGCATGTAGGTTGTGGTGCTGCTATGTTGATAAAATTTGCACATGGTGAGTATGAAAGGGCGTTTAAACATTGTAGGGGAGAAGATGCAATCACAACATTTTGTAAAACTCTGAAAGTTGAAGTTGAGAGAGTATTGAGATATAAAATGCGCGAAATGGAGCCTTTAACTGATGAAGAAAAAACTGAATATCGCGAAGCAAGAGCATGTCATTTATGTAGAAAGAGATTTGAAGTATCAAAAAACATAGGAGATCGTAAAGTGCGAGACCACTGCCACTACACAGGGAAATATCGTGGAGCAGCCCATAGTAGTTGTAATTTAGCGCATAGAATACCGAAACACGTGCCAGTAGTGTTTCACAATTTGAGCAACTATGATGCGCATATTATTATTCGAGAATTAGCGCAACAGTTTGATGTTGATGAAATGGAAGTTTTAGCGGAGAATACTGAGAAATATATAAGTTTTTCGGTTCCAATTTATGTTGATATTAGAGATGAGGATGGAAATGTTGTGATGTATGAGGATAAGACTGGAAAAATGAGGAAGAAAACAAAGAAATGTATGCTAAGATTTATTGATAGTTGTCGATTTATGAAGGCTTCTTTAAGTAGTTTAGTGGATAATCTTGTTGGTACAAATACGGATGGTATCAAGTGTTGTGAAGATATAGATTTGGAATTAGTGGAAATAGATAGCAATTATATGGCAAGATTTGAATGTGAAGAATGTAAAAGCATTAAGACAAGACAATTGGAACGGGAAGCAATAGAAAAAAGGTTTAGCAATTTACGCATAAGATGTGTTAATGATGAACATTTTAGATTGTTTTTGCGTAAAGGTGTATATCCTTATGAGTATATGGATAGTTTTGAGAGATTTGAAGAGGTAGGTCTATCTGAAAAAAAGGCGTTTTATAGTCACTTGAATTTGAGCGACATATCAGATAGAGATTATCAACATGCTGTGAAGGTATATGACGCGTTAGAATGTAGAGATTTGGGTGATTTTCATGATTGGTATTTATGTAGCGACGTGTTGTTGCTAGCAGATGTATTTGAAAATTTTCGAGACACATGTCAAAGCAAGTACGGGTTGGATCCCGCTCACTTTTACTCTGCGCCTGGCCTATCATGGGCAGCAGCTTTGAAGTTTACACGTGTGGAGCTTGAGCTCTTGACAGACGAAGACATGCTGCTGATGTTCGAGAAGGGGATCAGAGGCGGCATGTGCCAAGCGATCAATCACTACGCTCGAGCCAACAACAAGTACATGGGCGAGCGGTATAAGGAGAATGTTGAGTCGTCACACATCATGTATCTCGACGCCAACAATCTCTATGGGTGTTCGATGTCTAGAAAGCTGCCTACAGGTGGCTTTGAGTGGGTTGAAGACCCTGAGAGTATAGACATTTTGGGATATAGCAACGGTGACATTGGCTACGTGCTGGAAGTCGACGTCGACTATTCAAAGACTCTGCACAAATTGCACAACGAGCTTCCGTTCCTTCCTGAAAAGATGAGACTAGGCAAGGTGGAGAAACTAGTATGTTCTCTCTATGACAAGGAGAAGTACGTCGTGCACATTGATACGCTGAAGCAGGCCATGGAGCACGGCTTGGTGCTGAAAAAGGTGCACCGAGCAATCTCGTTTCAGCAGAGTGCATGGTTAAAGCCTTACATCGATTTTAACACCCAAGAGAGGGCAAAGGCCAAGAATGACTTCGAGAAAGACTTTTACAAGCTAATGAACAACAGCGTGTTCGGCAAAACGATGGAGAACGTTCGTGAACACAAGAATATCAAGCTGGTCAACAGCGAGAGGAAGCGCAAAATGTATGCCTCGAAGGTTAACTACAAGAACACGGTGCGCTTCACCGATAAGTTCATGGCCATGAACATGAGACGGAACAAGGTCGTGATGAACAAACCGGTCTATCTCGGCTTTGCGATTTTGGACTTGAGCAAGACGGTGATGTACGAGTTTCATTATGATTACATCAAGCCGAAGTATGGTGGAGCAGCTAAGCTAATGTATATGGACACCGACTCACTGGTTTACCACATTAAGACCAAAGACTTTTACGGGGACATCGCGGACGATGTAGAGGCCAGGTTTGATACGAGCAACTATCCGAAGCCCAAAGATGAGAGCGACGTCAAGTATCGCCCGCTGCCCATTGGGCTGAATAAAAAGATCATAGGCAAGATGAAGGACGAGCTGGGTGGTAAGATCATGACAGAGTTTATTGCCCTGAGGCCGAAGATGTACGCTTATGAAAAGCTCGACGGAGGAGTTGACAAGAAGTGCAAAGGAACCAAGAAGTGTGTGGTTAAGAAGCAAATTGAGTTTAAGGACTACAAGCAAGTATTAGAGACAGGAGATATCCAGTATAGAACGCAGCAGCGGTTTGTTAGTGAAAAGCATCGAGTTTATACACAGTCTGTGCGGAAAGTAGCGCTAAGTGCAGATGATGACAAGAGAATACAAGCTGGAAATCAAACATGGGCTTATGGAACTTCAGTCGGTATTATATGTAGAGAAGAATTGGAAGTTAAAGCTTGGCATTTTGATCGTGCATATGACTGGTGTTTTGATGAAGATCATAAACAAGAGGTTTTAGAGCTTGATCACATTGTGGCATGTTAAAAGAACCGCTAGAAAAGACGGGATAACTATGCTTGCAAGAGGCTATATTGAGATGTAAACATTAATTAGTGAATGAAAAAAATTCGCTAATTAGTTACAAGTCATTAAATAGATTGTCAACTTCCGAAAGTAATTTTTGATGATTAGACACAAATAGGTTGAAAATACTGCTTAGTAAATGTGGTGGTTGGCCGAGTGGTTAAGAAGACAGCTTTGTAATCACAAGGTCCCGAGTTCAAATCTCACGCAGTGCGAAAGCAATTGCAGATCTCTCATGTCCTGGTTGTAAAACTTGCATGAGTGCGCACTCTCCCGTAGTTGAGTTGGATAACGCGGATTGGTTAGACTTCGGTCTGACTGACAATTGTCAGTGTCAGGTGGCTCTGGTCCAAAGAGACATTCAGGTTACCGTCAATTCGATCGAAATTCAGCAATAAACGCCAGGGCAAAGAGTGTTAGCATGAATCATAAAGATTACTCGAGAACAACTATCGCACATAATAACATCACGCATCAACAATCATCAATGGATCTCGAAGATAAAAATCCATGGGGATTCTCTGGAAACAGAGTTTTGACTTTTTTTGAAAAAATAACCATAGAAAACAACTGTTTAAAAATAAAAAATGATCATAGAAGCAATTTTCGTATTACCAGTTTATGTTGTAATTTTTGTAATTTATTTTCGCTTTCAGTCTATAATAAAAGCTATGACAGAAAAAGCAAATGATATTATATCTGAATTGATTTCTGAAACAGAGTCTCAGAGTGATATTAGCAAGCGTGATTTTTTGTTGGAAAAGATTAAGAGCGGAGAGCCCATTGCGAACTCAAAAACCCTATGGACTGTAGAGCGACTCGAAAAAGCCTCAGACAAGGTTGTTGATAAGCTGTTTGACAAATATCAAAATCCTCCACCAGTCAAAATCAATAAGCAAGAGGCCTTAGAGTTAGGAAAAACTATCTGCCCTGTGGTCATCGAAATGTACGCGGAAGGTCTGAAAACTCTCGTAGATCAGATGCCTTATATCAAAGGTCGCTATATAATTAACAGTGAAAAACTCAAAAGAAACATATCAACAAACAAACTATTTTGTGATAATTTAGCGATAAAAATAGGATCAAAAATGATTGAACAAATGGGTGAAAACTCTGCCACGCGTGTCGGTGTATCTTTAGCGGCAATGACCTGGGATGCTTTGGAGAAGAGAGAGGAAAGAGTTGAAGTTGGCGATAGTTCTGAAAATAAAAAAGATGAGTGAAGAAATATATAAGTGCGATGAATGTGGAGATAGGTTTTTCATGTATAAAATGGACTCTCTTGACGCTTGGAACTTTTATCATATTATACAACCTGAAGATGAATATACATTTTGTAAAGGCTGCGTGTATAAACTTTTATATAAGTATCATCGCAAGAATGTACTCGATATGAAAGACTTGGTTGAAAAATGGTAATTTGTAGCGTGTTTGCACTACAAATAAATGACTGAAGAAACGCTAAGCAATATTTATTATCAGCCTGAGAATCTTTGGACGGGGCGCAAAGCCATCAAGTTGTTACAAAAAGAGTCTGGAGAGCCGTCCAAAGTAGTAAAGACTTGGCTAGCAAAGCAAGCTCTCTGGCAAATTCATTTACCAAAGCCGAAGAAGATTAACTATGCTCATTTTTACGTTACAAAACCAAATAGAATACATCAAGCTGATTTACTGTATTTGCCGCACGACAAAGTTTATCAAAATACATACAAATACACCCTAAATGTCATCGATATTGCTTCGGGATATAAAGCAAGTCGACCTTTGCGAACAAAAAAGGCGAGTGAGGTCGCAGCGATGTTTAAAGACATTTATAGAAAAGGGCCTTTAAAATATCCAGATGAACTCCACGTTGACTCTGGAACTGAATTTAAAGGCGATGTTTTGAAGCTGATGAAAGAGCATAACGTGCCTGTAAAAAGTGCTGTCACAAAATATCATCACAACTTTACTGCTTTTGTAGAGAACTTTAATAAGCAATTAGCGGTAAAGTTATTTAAACCTCAAGACGCGCAAGAGTTGCGCAGTGGAGAAGACTCAAAGATCTGGGTGAAGAATCTGCAAATGCTTGTATCAAAGCTGAACAGCACCAAGCTTGAACGTGTTGGCATGACGCCTGCGAAGGCAGTTAAGCTTGATAGTGTTGAGTTGAAGATCAAGCCATATGAGTCGGAGAAAGTCGCTTCTACTGATGGTTTATATAGGTATTTGCTTGAGCCTGGAGAGGAGAACAGTGATAGCAAAAAACGAGCGACTGACAATATTTGGTCTAGGGAAACTTTCAGACTGGATCGCATAATAGAAAATTCAGGACAACGCGTCTTATATTACCTCGGCGAAGGTCCTCAGAGGGCCTTTGTACGAGAAGAGCTTATGTTGATTCCTGAAGATACACAGAAGCCTCCTGAGTTGGTAAAAGATTGGTAGATTGCCTACCCATAGGGCGCACCAAAGGTGTAGCGGCTCAACAAGAGCAGCCAAAGCGATAGTTGAAGAAATTAGAGAATGTAATGTGTTTACATGCTTATTTCTCATTCCAAGCAACGTAAGTACTGTAGAAAATTTGAAAAACTCAAAAGTTGTACTTAAAAAATATATAATAAAGAAATGGGAAACAGTTTGTCGAAGGAAGAAGAGTGCGAAAAATGTTTGATATACGAGAATAAATGCAAAGAATATGAGCGTCATATCCAAAAAATTAATGAGTCACACTTAGAATGGCGTGATTTAAGTGAAGAATTACATAAAGAAGAAGTAGAGTGTGTTGAAAATTTTTACATTGAGCGTTTAAAAATAAGTGAAGAATTACATAAAGAAGAAATAGAGTGTGTTGAAAGTTTTTACATTGAGCGTTTAAAAATAAGTGAAAAATTACGTAAAGAAGAAGTAGAGTGTGTTGAAAATTTTTACATTGAGCGTTTAAAAATTATATCTGATGCAGCTGTGAAAGTCATCAAAGAAGAGCGAAGTAACAATTAAGTGCTCTTAGCAGAGCCGCAAGCGATAAAGTGAGTTTGTGCATTGGTGGTGCCGCTTTAAAGAGGATGCAATCCAAGATTTTTACAGAAACCACTTTAATTTAGACGAAGAAGGGCGAGAAATATTTGAGACAGCTTTTGATATAAAAATCAATGTTAAGATTTAAGTAAGCCCGCAGACTTACTTAAACTGTAACTTTACGAATATTTATAAGCAAAAATCCCAACTAAAGTCATTCCACCGATAACTAGCGCAATTTCTGAATCTTTTTGCTGTCTTGACGGATTGTAAAAATCACTTAATTTTGGCTCTTTCAAAGGAGTAAAGTGATTTCCAGTCACTTCATGATATCTTTGCATTGCAGCCCCGAGATCAGTGAAAGTTTGTTTGGCATGACGTTGATCACGAAGAGTTTTGTTGATATAATCTAACCTTTGCTGACGTGAGTGTGCATATTCATCTCTTGCTTTGCTTAGTTTTTCCATAGCAAGATTGTGACGTTTCATCTCTGCTTTGCCATGATCTCCGAGTTGTCCAAAAATAAAGTTTGTTCCAGAGAACGCTAGTGCGTTGACTAGTGCCCCGCCTGCGATAACTGCTAAACTTGCCATTTATTTATTAGCCATTTTTTGAAAAAAGAAGCCATTTTTGAGCTTTTGCATAGTCGTAAATCAGATCAAATCCCATTATAGATGCTGTTATAATTGCAGTATTTTTGAAGGTTAAATTAAGCGATGGTTTGCTACCTCCCATCATGTAACCCACACCCATTAGGCCTAACGTCTTAAATAGGCCGTCTTCAAACGAATGAATTAATTCTTTCTTATCGATTGTAGACATCTTTATTATATATTTTAGTTCATGCGAAAAATGTCATTTTCTGGTTTTGCAACAGGTTGTGGCGTTGGATTTGAAGTGTTGCGTTTCCAGAGAAAAACTACTGCGATTCCCGCTAATGCGACAGCTGCACCTATACCATAGACGCTAGAACTTGAAAAAGTACTTGAAGAGGTACTTGAAGAGGTACTTGGACTCACTTCATTAGTACCTGCGGCTGCACTTGAATTCACCTGATTCTTGTTCTTAAGCAAGTCTTCCTTGTTTTTGCGGTTCCACTCAGCAAGTCTCTTGCCTGCTGCAACTCGACCGTCATTCTTAGTTTTCACGACTTGTTCGCTCATCTTTATTTAGAGAACTTTAAACATTCTTGGATGTTCTAGTCGAACGTAGAGGCAAGCGTGTTTCTCACGTTTGAGCTGCTCTTTAATTTTAGCGAGTTCTTCAGAGTTTATCAGATTTGTCT
This sequence comes from Clytia hemisphaerica, assembly GCF_902728285.1. Classification (NCBI taxonomy): domain Eukaryota; kingdom Metazoa; phylum Cnidaria; class Hydrozoa; order Leptothecata; family Clytiidae; genus Clytia; species Clytia hemisphaerica. Next base: position 538,486 of record NW_027103336.1, read on the forward strand.
CTTCGTCAATTATCTTTAAGTCAGATTTTTCCGATGGATACCAGGTGAATAGCTGTTTTTTCTGTCGTCTAAGATTTTTTGGAACTGCTGTGTAAGATTGAGTTAAAAGCCACAAACTGTGCTGACGATGCCGTCCAGAAATAGCCAACTCAAGTAACGGTTGACGCTTTTTATCCAAGGTTTCATCTGATATCATGTCATCAACGATAAACAAAGTCTCTTCACCTGAAAACAGCTCTGAAAGTTTTTCAATGAGCTCGAAGAGATTTTTCTTAGGCTCAAATACAAAAATGTAGCCATCTTTCCAGATCCAAGATCTTTCGAGATAAGTCTTGTTCCATCGTAAAGTAGGGCATAAAATTACAATGTTTTCAAAGTGATGTTTATATTCTTTTTCGATCAAATCGAGAACTTTTTGCGTCTTACCACAGCTTGTGGGACCTGAGAAAATTGCAGTGTGAGGTTGTTTTACATAACTCATTTATTTTGTGTATCCTTGATACACGAAACTACTTGGTTTACTTAGGCCTCGACACTGTGAAATCTTCCATTTGAAATGTTCAATTGAGCATCTTGAAATACAAAAATGTGAAGGTTCAACTTACCATTCCCAGTTCCGGCTACTCGATGTATTCCCAAAGTGACACCTTCAGATAAGTTTTGTAAATTAGCTCCGTTGCCGTGTTGAGTGGCATCTGTGCTAGGTCTCAAGTCGAGACAAAGAGCATATTTTTCAGTTAGAAAATCGCCTAAAGATACACCGTTTTCATTAAACAATTTTAGTATTTGATCAAAAGTGTTTTCTTTCTGCATACCCGAAGCATATAAAGCATTGACTTTTTCTACACCTTCAATTCCGATGCTAACCTTGGTGATGTCGAGGTTCTTAAACTTCTCTGTGTGAGCAAACTGTTTTCTGTCATCGGGATCTATAGCTAGAATCAGAATATGAGACATGCTCTTGGATGGAGCATTAACCGCTAAGTTTACGACAGTGTCAGACTTGTTGATTGACATGAACCGATGTTCAAAGACTCGTGTAAAGGGCAAAGCTAGCCTTTGGTAGACGTTTTTCATTGAACTAGCAAGGCTTGAAGATGTCACCTGATCCCACTCTGTGCGAATGTCAGTCACCGAGTAGTCGTAGTCAGCATCTGTTGCTGCTGCCAAAGTTGAAGTGCTACCTAAAATGATTGCCTTTTTATCGTTGAAGGTCAGCTTGATTTCAAGCTTGTCGGCAAGCGACGCCTGATGATAAGGTCCGATGTCATTGAGCAGCTCAAAGTCTATGGGGATTCTAAAGCGATTTTCATATGTTTTAGCAATCGCCGTTTCTTCAGACGTTCCGGTTGCCGCTTTTGAATCTACCCTTAATTTGAGACCATTTTCTGTATGAATGCCTTGAAAAATTCGTCTTGATTTGTCTTTTTTTGACAACCAAAAGTCTTTATACGTCATGATCTCGTCATAGTTGTTGATCGAGAGCACTTCGTTTCCCTCGAAGTAAATCTTGAACGTTTTGATGATTTTTCTTCCGACGTTTGGCACAACGCTCCTCGCCTTGTCTTTATCACCCTTGAGGTTCAGTGCAAAACTAATAAAAAAGCTACCAGGCACAACAACATCGTGTTCTCCCAGGTTAGGAAATCTAACTTGAAGTGTTTGTCCCGGTTCAATAGAGCTTGGATTGTGAGTAACAACCACATGTTGTCGGTGTGCCCGACCAGCTTTTATAACTCTCCTGTTTCTGTAAGGATCAATATCTACCATTTATTTTATAAAAGAAATGATTGAACCAGATTTCATAGATGAAGAACAAATTCCTCTTCTTCATAGAGAAGATAATTTTGACGATGTATACGATGACAACATAGTCAATGAGACTAGTTTTGCAAAACACGATGATATAATAATACAAAACGAAGCTACGCAAGCAGAACTCCGCTTGCGTGAAAAACATCTCGATGAAAAAGAAAAGCGAGTCAATGCCTTAGAGCGCGTATTTCAAGTCGAAATATCTTCCGAAGAAAGATCTAAATTTCGACTTGTCAACGACGTTCTACAGTATGAAAAATCGCCTGGAGAATACACAAACGTGACAAAGTCTAACGGAGAGTTTCTAGCCGAAAGCACACTTCGAAGTCGTCTCGGTGCCCACCTCGCTCAAAGGCTCCTCGGAATTGAAACATCTAAAGCAGCTAAAAGTCGATTTAAATCAATGCTTAAAAAACTACCTACAGAAATTGAAATGGAAGATCTCACACCACAAAGGCTTGAAGAAGTCCTCAGAGAAGTAGTTTCAGTTGCAACCAACACCGACCTAGACACGAGAGAGTTTGACGGCATCGACAACGCTCTCACCAGAATGAAAGGGGAGCTTTTAAACAACACCTCAAAGCTCTCCGAAATTGACAAACACATTGAGCGAGAACAAAAGAAGCTAAAAGACATCGATGAAGATGCAACTCTCGAAGATCACCGAAAAAAAATCCAAGATCGACTCAAAGATCTTCAGCAAGAGCGTAAAATCAGGCTTGAAATTGCTTCTCAAAATAGAAAAGAACTCACGAGTCAAATTGCTCGTATTCGAGACACTCTCTATGAACTCTGTGAAGATGATCTGAGCCTGCGAGAAAAAGTCAAGCTCGTTTTTAGAGAACATGGATTAACCATAACAGCCGTACTAACTGCTGTTGGATTGCTTATTTCAACTATTATCACCTCTTTAGCAGGAAGTGGTAGTGCAGGAAAACCTTCAACTCCTTCCAAAAATCCAAACACAATCAAAGAGTGGGTCAAAAACAAGTTAAAAGCTCTGGCCAGAGTCCTAGGTAGACTCGCAGCAAAAGCGGCAGCTGCCATTCCAGGGATCATCGGATCGATCATCGCTGGCATCTTAAACTTTCTCAAAAAAGCTGTCGTTGCTGCAAGTCAGCACGTATGGCTGTTCCTTACCTCTATCGCAACGTTAATAGGCTATCGCTTATTATACCCACCACCAAAAAAGCGTTAAAACACTAATTCCTAAAATGATGGCTGTTTTTTCATCCTCGTGATCATCAAGAGTATGAACCCTTTTGACATGTTTACTCTGCACCTGGTGCACCTGCTGCACATGCTGCACCTGCTCATGCTGAGCCGCCAGGCGATTGTGCCCTACCGGATCATGCTGAGCCGCTACACCTTTGGTGCGCCCTATGGGTAGGCGATCCGCTAGATGACTTTTTGTGACTGAACTCTGCGGTGTCTTTTTCAAAAACACCAAAGACGGTTTTGGTAATATAGCCTTTCCCAAGTTAAACCCAGACTTGTTTATCACAATCTTGTCGTTGTAACCGTCGATGACTTGGTTAAGTGGTTTCAACAGCATATCTGACGGCAACATATAAAGACCTTTGCCAACGCTATAGTCCAAGCTTGATCGCGCATATTTCAACGTGTTTTGATATCTCGAGACGTCGTCTTGCAACGATACTGCCTTGTTAATGACGTCTGATAAGTTATCGTGAAACAATCGCTGAGCTACTATTGCCTCAGCGTCATTTCCGAGTATGCCATGTCGCGCCCCAGCTTGCGAGGTCAACACGAGGTAAGTGTAAGCTCGGATGCTCTCGCTAATCTTTTCCAAGCCAGCTTTGGTGAATCCGTGTGAGTCAGGCATGATCCACTTAAAAGGTGACGCGTGTGAATCTTGCCACTGGTAATAACGACCTGCATAGATGTGAAAGTTTCTCGACGTCCCATACTCGTCAGCGATTATAAAAGCCTGCTCTTTCGAACAGTTATTATTATATTTATCAAAATTCTCCTCGTTTGGCAGCGGAGCCAATATCCGCCTCAAGATCCTTCTAACATGATAATAGGCATGGAATCGATAAAGAGCTCTGACGAGGGGCTGCTTAGCGTTGAGGTGCTTCACAGACACTCCGAGAGCCGATGTAGCGCAATGAACAGCAAAGTTCAATTGTGTATCCCAAAGCTTTAGAGGGTCGTGCTGCATGTTATAGGCGCTCCTTGCGCTCTGAAAACCTCCTGCATCGTAAAAATCTCCATGACCGTAATACCGATATGTGCTCGCAGCAAAAAGCGATCCTTCCAGTTTGATGTCGAACCCTGTTGAAATCTGATTGTCATCTTGCACAACAATACGTAGCTCTGACAAGTCTTGTCCTGTTATTTTCTCCTTAAATCCTCCTGACTGAGCATAGTGTGCTTTTGAATTGTATTGAAAATTCATTTATTTAAAAGAAAGGCGATGCAAGTCATATTAACAAAATTAGATCCCATAAAAATTGAGAACCTCCCTAATGGAGAAATAGACCTTCAAGAGCTAAAGCTTTGGCCAGGCTGGACTCACCCAAAATTCACAACCATTCTAACTTACCAAATAGCCTCTGATAACTATGCTCTCCAAGTAATAATGAATAAAAATTACACCTTTGACGTTCTCGCTCAAGACATCAATAATGCTCTCAATCAAAACGATGAACAAATCGTAAAACTTGATCACAAAAACGGGAGAGTCACTTGGCAAGTTTTACCTCCACCTAAAACTGAAAAATCAAAATTATCAACAGGAATGATAGCCTTTCTAAGGCCACACAACATAAAGCTATCAGACGAGCTCGTCACCCTCTTTAAACTAAACGGTGTTCAGGCAGACAAATATGGCATCATGACTGGTAATCCTATCGATAAATCCTCAATCTCGTTTTGTTTCTCAAACGCCTCCACCATTGTCTTCACATGTGATGAATGCGATAAAAAAACCATCATAAACAACCAAAAAACCAACGCCATTGTTGCAATGCCCGTCACAGCTGGTATGGATGGTTCTCTTACAGCTACACTCACACAACCGGCTACTTTAACGTTTAGCAACAACTTTACAAATCGCCTCAATTTCCGCGTTCAAGATAAACACGGCAACAATTTAATTACAAAAAGTTTTTTGCAGGCTTAAAATAAACCATGAGCGTTTATCCCGAGAAAATTTACCCTGATATCGCAAGTGCACCCACTGATGAAGGGCCACAACAAAGTCAAAATTATCGCCTCAAAAAAATCGAAGAGGCTGAAAAATTCTTACAAGATGAGGCAGAAAAAAGAGGTAAGCTTGCAAAACAGTTCAAACGACGAGCGATTGCTTCGACGATCAGTGATACTTCTCTAATCACTGCTATTACAATTTTAGAAGTTGCTTCTGTCGCGACCTTAACAACAGGAGTTGGAGCTCCTATAAGCATCGTTCTTGCTTCAGCTGGACTTTTGCTCGGTTTAGGTTCTGGAGTCATACACAAAACTCAAAAGGTTTTTGAATCTAAGACTAAAAAACACGACAAAATCAAGACCTTGGCAGAATCTAAACTGGATTCAATTTCAAACCTAGTTTCAAAGGCAATTAAAAACGCACACATTTCCCACGAAGAGTACCATTTCATCTTAAAAGAGGTCGAACACTATCGCGTCATGAAAGAACAAATACGAACCAAATCCAAAAAGGTAGCTAATGCCATCACTGTAGAGCAGCGCGAAGCTATCTTAGCTCAAGGTCGAAAAGAAGGAAAGCAAGATTTTTTACGCAAAATCGCTGCTACTTCAGATATCCCAACTGCCAATGCCATGTAAGCTTTGATCTGCCGCCAAAATATAGTGATTTGTAAAGGTGTGATTCCTTACAAATTACATGCTAATATCTCACATAATCAACTTCATAGCCACAAACTTCGCCAGTTTTCTCATCAATCTCCAAATCATCTTCATATACAATTTTACCCATTTCTGCATGCTCATAGCCAAGCCGCAGGCGATCAGCTTTAAATTTCAAATGCGTGACAAACCTTTGCAAGCTACACTTATCACACACTTCAAAATCTGTCTGCGTTCCAACACTTACCTGGTTCTTGCGCAGCTTTTTCGGTACTGGCTTACCTTGCAGTGCTAAAATAAGATCATCCTTATTCATCACGGAATACCTTTTTATACCCTGCGTCTTCGCTTGTTGTCGCAACTCCTTTAACTGTGTCATTTATTTTTATGACACAGTTAAACAACTTTCATAACTTATAATACCATATCATAACCACTGTCTTCCTCGTCATCGCTCAGCTGACTCTCAAAGCTAGGGTCTCTCTTCGTATATTTACACTCCTTCAAAAAGACCTGCAAGTGATAATTTGATCCCTGTCTATAAACGCTCCCTACCTTCAAAATTCCAGTCGCAAAACAAGACCCGATGTTGCTAGGTTTTTCCCATGGGTTTCCCTTAAATCTCGTTCTAATTTCACCATCCCAAGTGATAAGCTTTGGATTGATATACTTGCCATTGTTTAACGGTTCCCCCTCCAATTTTTTACCTAAGAGGTCTTCAATTTTCTTCAAAACAGCTTCATATTGTTGAGTCCAAACTTCATCTTCACCAACATTAAATCCCATCTTCCACGGAGAACTTTCATTATATTGTGAAACTCCTGATGAAACACAATCTTTTGGAGTTTTGATATATAGCGGCACAATCTGGCCTAACTCTACTTCATAACCAATAGTGTATCGAGTATCATGCTTATTCGCAACAACTCCCTCACTGACTCGAATCTTTTCCAAATCTACAATGTTAGTCAATTTATATTCGCTGTTAAATTCTTTGCTTGCAATTTCGATCTGACCAAACTTATACATTTATTATATATTTTTTGAGTCCAACTTGCATCAACTTTTAATCTTTGTCACTAGAAATCTCGTCATATTCCCAATCTGTCGCTTCTACACAATCTTCACCAGACAAGCGATCATAATAACTTCTCTCAATTGAAACATTGCTATCTTTGAAAAGTGCTTTTCTAAGGTAATATTCGTCTTCCTCACCTTCCCAGTCTTCAGAATTGAGGCTTTTTTCAATTTGAAGCAATAATTTATCACGCTTGATTTTCAATCTCCTGATCTTGTCTTTTGGAATCGGGCGAGTTATATATAAATCGGTGATTTGTGATTGAAAATTTTCAACTTGATAAAGTTTATCAAAATACCATTTACAATTATACTGACAGCTACATTCAGTCATTTATTATAAATTCAAATCCCCCAAATAACAACTTTTTAATTTTTTCTAAAGTACTTATGTTGCTTTGATTAAAAAATAAACAAATAAGCATTTTGATGACGTCATAGTTGGGAGTTTGGATGGCAGGTTGTTACCATGCCATATCAGCTACCAACTTAAGTAGAAATTCATCAAAAACAAACTCTCTGCGCAGATAATCAGGATATCATAAAATCCTCGATTATAAATGGCTCCTATCATCAGGGCAAAAAAATTTTAAAATCCTAAAGTAACATCAACTTTTTTTATGACCACAAAAATACTTTTAAAAAAACAAAAAAATCTTCAAAAAATACACATCCATTCTTTTTTACATAATTTTATCGATGTTTTAACTATCTGCGCAGATAGTTAAACTTATAGAGTTTCATTGATATTTTAACCTTTTCCTCATCGACTTGTTTTATCGACAAATTATCGATATTTTAACCTTCTCCCCATCGACTTGTTTTATCAAAAATTATCGATATTTTACCTTTTCCGCATCGACTTGTTTTATCGATAAATTATTGATATTTTAACCTTCTCTCCATCGACTTGTTTTATCAATAAATTGACAATATTTTAACCTTTTCCTCATCGACTTGTTTTATCGACAAATTATCGATATTTTAACCTTCTCCCCATCGACTTGTTTTATCGATAAATTATTGATATTTTAACCTTTTCCTCATCGACTTGTTTTATCGATAAATTATTGATATTTTAACCTTCTCCCCATCGACTTGTTTTATCAATAAATTGACAATATTTTAACCTTTTCCTCATCGACTTGTTTTATCGACAAATTATCGATATTTTAACCTTCTCCCCATCGACTTGTTTTATCGATAAATTATTGATTAAAAATCGCTCCTTTTCAATGTGCCAGGTCGGTCCAAAACATATCTCTGCTCTTGAATCTGCTGCAAACTGTACTGGCCTATACCTCAATGAGTCCAAAACCGAATATTTGACTCTTAATGTTAACGAATCATCAGACAATATTAAAACAATATCTGGTACAAACCTACGAAAGGTAGAAGACTACAAATATCTTGGTTCTTACATCTCTTCTTCTGAAAAAGACTTTAAAATTCGCAAAGGTTTAGCTTGGAGTGCATGCAATAAGCTGCATAGTATTTGGTCATCTTCCTTCATCGACTCTAGTCTCAAAGTTAAAATTTTCAAGTTAACTATTGAGCCAATTCTTATGTATGGTTCAGAAACCTGGTCCCTTACCAAAAAGTTTGAAAAGCAACTAGACGGTACCTATACCAGACTTCTGAGAAGGGTTAAAAATCTCTCTTGGCGTGACCATCCAACAAAACGTACCATATACGGTTCCTTGAAACCAATCTCTCTCCTGCTTAAAGCCAAGCGCGTTCAATTTGCTGGTCATTGTTTCCGTGCCTCATCTGAGGTTATTTCCTCCCTATTGCTTTGGAAACCTAAACGTGTGGCTCAGAGATCGAGAAAACTTACCTTTCCGGATGTGGTGAGCAGGGATACAGGCCTTGATCTTAGCGACCTGGGCACTGCTATGCGCAACCGTGACTCCTGGCGCCAGCGAGTGGAATCCATTGTCTCGACTGCGGTCGAGCAATGATGATGATCTCAAGAACAGCCAACAGCTAGAAACTACAAATTTTTTGTACTGAATGGTAACTTTCTTTGATAAAATCTACCTTAAGAGTTAAAGGAAGAAATTTTGGCGGGAATTTAATTTGGCGGATGGCCAAAAAAGTTTTTTCAGAGGGAATTTAATTTGGCGGTCGCTTAAAAATTTAACCTTAAGATGGCGTCAAAACAGCGAAAAAATATCAAAAACACCTTAAAAGAGATCATATTTTCAAACTGTTTAATTTGGCGGGAATTTAATTTGGCGGATGGCGGAAAAAAGAAATTTTGGAGGGAACTTAATTTGGCGGATTTCAGTCAAATCCGCCAAATCCGCCAAAATTTCTTCCTTTAAGGTATCTGTTCTTTTCTTGCCAGACTCCTGAATAAATGTATCTGTTCTTATTCGTGTGTATAAACATTGAATTTTAGGGAGTGGTCAGAAAGTATCTACTAGGGTACTAGGGTGGGGTGGAGGACTTTTTCAAAAATTCGCAGCCCTCACTCCTCAAAAAAAATTCAAGCCCTTCCTCTAACCAGTCAATGTATTTTTGGAACTCCCTCCTAGAAGACCCCCTAAAAGACATAAAAAATTTTGAGAACCCGCCTAAGGATGGGGAAAAGTCCCCCTACCATCCTAGTAGATACTTTCTGACCACTCTCTCTAAGTCCCGACTTTGCGCTGGATTTAATTTAGAATGGCGGATATTGCAGGAGCTTCGAAAGTTAAATGTGACGTTAATTCAAAAAATCGAATGTTTAGAGCCCGAAAACCCGGGCTCCTAGCGTTTGTGTGAAAGTCACGTGGGTCACCACGCGTTAAGGATGGGAAATAAGTTGTTTAATTTCCCATATCCTATCCTTATCCAGGAGTCTCGTGCCTAGCCCTTCGGGCTTGGAAGTCAAAGTAATCTAATACGTCATATTTCACACACATTCGGTAAATGAATGAAACGCCCTGTGTCCACCCATATCCGCCTTTTCACTTTTTGGCTCTGTCTACACGTTCTCAAAGCTGTTGCACCACAAAATTTCATTCTTAATAAAACCCTGACCGAAGAACTGTTATACTTTTATCGACTTTTTATCGAAAATTACTGATACTGGCGGACCACGATATCAAGTCTGTAAATTACATGCATTTATTGCAACATTGAAAATGGAAAACCAGGACACATGTAAAGAAGACAGAAGACAGAAGAGAATATCAAATAATTTTTGTTTTTAAGTGGTTATTTCTTTGAGTAGGAAGTTATCATTCTTCTAAGTTTAATAATTCATCTACATAGTACAAGAGTACCTTTTCATGTTTTGAGGTTTTATAAGTGCAGAAGTATAAGATAGCTAAATTACCGTGAAGTTGGGTAATTTGCATCTGTGGTTGTGGAGGGAAACTTGCATATCCATCAAATACCTGGACCATTCAACAAACACAAAATCTTAAAACAAATCAACTACACAGCTCTGCTTTACCATTTTAGAATCTCATATTTGCCGCGCGAGATCATAAATCTCAGGATGGTTGGGAATTCAGACATTTCTTGAGGCGGCAATCACAAATCTTCGTTTCGCGTCGCCCGACCGACTCTCGAAAATTGAGTCGGTGAGTCGGTAAATTTGTCAGATTTTTTATGTCAATGACCTTTCCTTCGTTCAAAAATTTTATTATTGCCGATTTTTTGCGAGCGATTTCTAGCGCATTTGCAGCATTTTGGTTTTGGCTGCTGGCTGGCTGGCAGTTTCCTCCAATGCACTCCAAAAATGGATGGAAAAATGGAAACCCGAAAATCTTTATGATCGACCGACCGACTCACTTTTTAGACCCAACGAGGACGCGAAATGAAGATATTTGTGATTGCCGCCTGATGGCTCAGTGTAGCTGGAACCTCGATATTCCAGGATTAGAAAAAGCTATACCTGTTATCTTTTTTCTTTAAAGAATCAACAAGCCATCAACATCGATAAATTACATACATTTCCTCAGAAACTTTTAAAATTATCTGCCATTATGACTTTCTTGAAGTCGTTCCGAAATTAACCAATCGGGTTAGCTATCGGAATTCCTATGGGAGTTCTTTTCCGAGATTTGTAAAATAGCTAAGTCGGCAAAAAAACTTTTCTCGGGGGTTTGAGGAATAAACAGAACTGTTATCATTTGTTTTTTATTTAACCATATATTCAAAATTACGCTCAAAAATACTTAAATAAATAAGTTAATAATATTAAATATACTATTCATGTCTCTCAGAAAATAAACACTTACAAAACGACATAGTTTATCATTTAAAATACCCCCGTGTTTGGACCATTCTATCGTGGGCGCAAAATAGGGCGGAAACTAAGTAGCACCCTCAGTGCAAGATTGCCGCCTCATCTTTATTCGCCCGCGCGAAAACGCGAGCTAATCATTTTTTTCTCGCACGCTCAAGGGGAAAAGGAAAGTGATCAATATTCTTTGAAGGAAAAACGTCGGAAACAAACCCAAAGACCAAAAGATGTATTTTGTTGTTGAGAATCGATCCTGTGAAGATGAAAAAATTTCTGCTATGCGTTTTTTTCGGAACGCTGAAAAACTCTAATTTCAATCTTCCTTAAGGTAAAGAGGTTGCGAGATTTGGGTTAGCGAGGCAAAAATCGCTAAAAAACTGGTAAAATCGTAATCCTCAAAAATCGAAGTTCCAGCCTCACTGTGGCTGATGCTGGACGTGTACAACCTCAAATTTAATAATGATATTAAACATAATTATATGCATGACATCACTTATGATTAGGAGATACAGTGTAGAACAATATATATTACCGTAAGTTGGTCTAATCTCGACATACGTCTTTCAATCTCGACACCGGATCTGTAAAATAATCAAAACAAACCTTGAATGAAATTCTTGGTATCATTCTTATCGAACATGTTCATCCATCAAACTAGAAGTTCAGTAAACATTGCAATCCTTTCACTTAAAAAAACAGCCAAATTATAAGCAGTTTTACACAACACACGAAACGCATGCAAACTTCCTCGTAACTTTCTCGTGTCCATCATTAAAATTTTACAACTTTATTACGCTTCAAGTCACGTGATAAAAATAATTCGCGCGCTTAGTCGACCTGGTTTCCATTTCCTTATTATTTATTGCAAGCACACGCTCTAGGCGCTAGGAGGCTGGGTTAAACTTCAAGGCACCGCACCTAGCACACCCGGTCCCTTTTCAAATTCATAAGGAAACCGGGTTCTTTTAATTATTTTCGGTTCACGGTAAAGAGGTCTACTAAAAAATTCCTCGCGTGCAAAATGTTGTTGTGATTTGGGCATCTTCGTTGAAAGCATGCTAATTAGTTAGTGATTACTACATCGTTAAAGTGTTCTTTTCAAATATAAGTAATAACAGTTCACATTTCTCATATTATATTAACAATCTGTGACGTGATAGAAAGAGAGTACAATTTAGTGATTGATTGATAACTTTGGTATGTATTTGTTTATGTTTGATTTTTTATTTCGAAGACCAGCCTACAGCTATGTCGAGATTAGAAGACGTATGTCGATATTAAACGACTCTACGGTATATCAGATCTAACAAAATTAATAACGACACTGTCATCATTGACAATAAAACAAAAGATTTTCTGTTAAGAGTCTTGTAAACATTCCAACAACTTCCATCGAAATGATCTGTCACAGCTGAGTCTACCATTTTTAACACGGTCCGAGGTAACGACGCTCGCTCGCTTTTCCGGGACTTCAGCTTAAGTGCTGGCGTGCAGCATAGGGTACAAAGTCCAAGTATGTGTTTCCCATAATTTTTGTATGAAGAGTTAGGTCTACACTGGGCCATTCCAGTTACCCCCCGTCGGATAGCCTGGGAATCCATGCTATGATTTCTTCTTTGATAAACTGATGGCGAAATGTATAGCATGGTACGGGCTGAGAGTTTGAATTTCCCAGATCCTAATAACGGTTGAAAACATAGCCAATCAAACTTTGTTATTCTTTTACTGGTCACACTTTCTAAGAGAAAGCGCAACTTTCGAAATTTGGTTTTTATTTTAGTAAGTGAGGACAGGGCTAAATTCGAATTTCCCACTGTACATCAAATTATAAAAAACACACGACAGGTCTCCTGTCTACCCGTGGGACGACGTGCATTTTTAATTTTTTTCTAGCCTCGGAAATAATTTTTCTTTTCCAGTGGTAGTTGGAAATTCCGATGAAAATCCATGTATTTTTGCAAAATGCTTCAGAAATTCCACTCTTTTTTGCCTTTTTTAATTCAATTGCCTTGGAAATTCATACATTTTCTTCTCTCGCCCTGGAAATTTTGAACTTTGGTGAAAACTTTTGCCCTCGGAAATCCTGTGTCGTCCGCCCCCTGTTACAGACAAATTCTGATATGGCCCACTGAGATATACATATTATCAGCCGGAAATTTGTAAATCAGGTTTGTTTTAATTTAACTTTGTATTTTAATTTTGTATGTCACTGTCACTGATGCAAGTTACGTTACCCGACTTCACGTTAGATGATGGATTATTAAACATACAAGGAGTAGTTTTCAAAGTTTTTCCGTCTCAGCAAGGCAGTACTTTGAGAGGTCCTAAATCCGACACCACTGCCTAATTCCAACCCCCAAATAACTGTTATGAAAAAGAATTCTATGTTTACAAACATTCCCTCTCTAAGTTGAACGATAAACTATTGCTAGAACTCTCGAAACAAAACATCTAACAAGATAGCTGTAATGTCAAGATGTCAATTAATGTAATTAAAAAGTGTGAGCTGTAAAAATAATTACCTTTTATTCTGGATCAGTTGCTCATGTTTAAAACGATAACAATTTTGTAATAAAAGTGACTTGTGCGGGAAAAATACGAAACAACTTGGGCTGGTTTCCATATCAAGAAACAAACAGACTAAATTGCAAAAATTGGAGTGAAGTTGAAAAGAGGGCAGATGCGGTAGCACTTAATTTGAATAACAAACATTGAATCAATGAAGTGGCAACTATCAACGCCCTCTTTACCACCCATAAGTCCGGATGTTTATTTAGGGAAGGCCCGCAATCAAGCCAAGTGCCAGTGTAAAGTAATAAAAACCAGGCTTGATTACGTAACGTTTCAAAATGAGCACGCTCGTACACAGACCTCTTTTATATTTTCATGTGCTTTGGAAAATCAAAACATCTCATTACTTTTTATGATGCTGTTACTACAGTTATCATTTATGACGTTGTGCATATTGCAATAAAAAAATATCTTTTGTTATAAGAAGCAATTATTGTTATTTGGTTCAATTGGTTCAGTGTATCAAATCTCTCAGTTTAGTTGACACTTTGGTATCTTCGTTGCGTCACAGCGAAAGGTTTGTTTTTATTTTAGTTTGTATCTTTGAAAGACCCCATCGGATTTAGGCAGTGGTGTCGGATTTAGGTCCTCTCACGGTATAGACCTAACTCTTGATACAAAAAATTATGTGAAACGCATATTTGGACTTTGTACCCTATGCTGCACATAAGCCAAAGTCCCGCAAAGGCTGAAAGGTGGGACAAAAATCAGTTTTTTTAAGTTTGCAAAAAAAACGGCACATAGAAGATCTTTCAAATTCAGTACCGTAAGTTGGTCTAATATCGACTTCCCTCGTCTAATTCCAACACCCTTCTTTAGAGAAAGGAATAATATGAAAGCTTGAATCACTGATTGAAAAAGGATTATTCCTCTCTGACCACTAATAGTCCGGGAGTCAAATCCTATATCTCCTTAAATAAGCACTTTTGCTTAACCCAAGATACTACAGGATAAACTATATATTTTTGGAATCCTCAAATTTCCTAGTTTAAGAAATGGTCGGTCCCCAAAGCTAACTCCTGGTAAATTTTTCATATTGGGCCCGAGTTTAGGGGGTACTTTCTACCCTTTGTAAGGATTTGTTATGGAAAATATCTTTCCATGTATGATATTATTTGCTATATCTCATGAATGAATTGACCAATTGCTTTGAAACTTTGCCAAAAGTTTTAAGATAGATTGCTGATCATCATTGGCAAAAGATTTTTGCAAAATATTATTTTTGGGGGCTTACCTGGGGCAAAATAGGGAAAATTTGGGTATTTTCACTGAATTTTGACACTTTATAAGACTGGGACCTACCAAAACAACTTTTAATGAGGCACAAACTTTGTGTTATGATAAAATTTGATGCGATACACCAGAAAAAGACTTTTGACAGAAAATTCTTTGTTTTATTGTCAATGATGACAGTACCGTTATTAATTTTGTTAGATCTGACATATTGATGTTTGTAAGTGCACTTTATAGTTTTGATTCCCATCAAAAAATCATTTTCTGGTTTTCATGTTATTAGATGCTGTTTTAGAGTTTTAGAGCTACACTGACAGTTACGGAACAAGAGCTAGCCTGCAAAAAAGAGGCTTTTCTGTCTCCAAATTCAACAAAATTCTGCAAAACATGGAGAATCTGGCCAGATTTGTTGTTTAAAGTCCATTTCTGTCTGTGATGAAGACTTCACTTTGACCACTTAACGAGAACTCTGAGGGTGGGGGTATGAGGAAGATGGAGGGTACATACCTGTCAGCTCGCAACCCTAGCCTAAAACCCCCTCCTTCCGGGAAAGAATGTGGTGCTTACTTGGCAGCTTGATGGTAAAATCCGTGTGTTTTGTTTTTGATACAAATAAGCTCTCACATTCTTTTTATGCTCCCTGCCATCTGACAACTAGGCTAGGATAGACTTACCTCTTTTCTCTTTTCTATTCCAACAATAAAATGCTTACATAGTTGACACATAAAACGTACATTGACAGAAGTATTCCCCATGCAATTTTTATATCAAAATATCTGCAATAAAAACTTTTCTTCTTAATTGCTTTCGTAATTTGCTCCATCGGAGTGTCTTTTCAACCAATGACATTAGGAACATTTGGGGAGTTCCTGTACGCAGCCGCAATCAAAAAAATTATAACCACACTCATAAAAAAATACGTTTGCATCTTTTTTTTACTATTTTTTTGCCTAGATGATATAGCAAACATAGTAAGTATAAGCAGACTTTTCTTCTACCGGATAACGGTGGCAGAAACTCAATCTTTGCTTGAATTTTGAAACTCAATCCTAATTTTTGTGCATGAGCCATGAGAATCATGACAAGAAAGTGATTTCCTAGGCCCTTATTAACAGAAAAAGCATATTCTGAGGTTAATTCTTTGTGTTTTAATGGGTCCATTTGTTTCTTACCTCAAAACTTCCATTTTTGCCATCTTTTCCCCAAATGCCACCATCGTGTGAAACAAATGGAAACCGTGTTAAAAATGGCAAAAGTCTACCATTTTGCGAACTCTTAGTTACGTCAATAATGGCCGCATAAATTATGTCGGAAACATAAACAAACTAACAAGAAAACGAAAGTGAAAAGCATCGTAATTATGCATTCGATTATTGCCGCCATTTACAATAACATTCTTCCACTTTTGACCCAGAATGCAGAAACAAATGCAAATTTCTTTTTGCTTGGAAAAGCTTGGCAAACTTCCACTTTTGACACAAAGAACACAAATGACCAATGTAAATTAAGGTGGTAAAAATGTAAGTATTTTTTAACACTTTTGAACACATTTTGATGAAACAAATTGGAAAAAGGTGGTATAAGTGGCATAAGTGGCATAAATGGTGATGAAACAAATGGACCCAATAGTTCCCAACTAATTAAACAGAGCCTGGGTTGATTATTTTGTTTTTAGGACTGAATTCAAACTCAATCTTTGAAATAAAAACGGTAGCAGCTCAAAACCCTGGAAATTTGCCTGAATTGGCTGTAAAATAATTCTGCGTCGGTAGAAATTTCACACACCTATTTAAACAAAATTAACCAGTGCATTTTTTATCTTTCTACTTCTTCATCTTCAATGAAGCTCTCAAAGTCAAATAGAATTAAGCACATAAGATATTCTTATGATTGTGAAATGCTGTTCGCGCCTTCACTACGGTGTAGTGTATGACGTAACTCGCGCGGCAACAAACTCGCCTTCTGTTGGCTGATCATATTGGCTGTTTTGGCGTTACCACCCTCAAAGCAGAGGGTGCGTTTATCATTCCGCCACTCTGTCCACCATTTTAAATGAGTTAACAATAGATTCAAAAGGGCGCCCTCATCAAGGTAGTTCATTTGCTTTGGTCTCCGGCTTTGGGAAGTAGTAATGTTTTTCGATTGTTTTCAATAGAAAATGGTAAGAAACTTAAGTTTACAAGTGTCATTTAGTTTTTGCTGGCTGGTAGAATGGCAAGTTTGTGGATGGCTTCCCTAACTGAATGAGATTGCCGTGTATGATAAAAATTAATGACTGGCCCTATTTTTTGGCGCTAATGGCTTTTTGGTGCCTAGGATAACGAGTAGTCATTTAATTTTATTTGTTTCAATCGTTGATTCTAAGGGATGAATTTTTTCTTATCTTTAGTTCTCAAACAAAAACAGGAATTTGATGCAAGTGTTATTTTTTCAAAGAATCCTTTCTGATTGGATGAAAGCGCTTTACCTTCATTTGATTGTATACTTTTTTTTAAACAATCAACCAATCGATATCGCTGTGATTGGATAATGAAATATTTGGCGCTTTCACAGACGTTTGCGATTGAACAAAATGAAACAATCTAAATATTTTCCAGGGGGTGAATCTTAAGTTTTTCTTCTATTTCTTCATGTTCGCCAATCCGGGGAGTCTTCATATATACCACAGGAAAACTCATGAAACCGGCCAACTTAATCTTGAGTTTGGGAAATCCCCAAAATTGGCAAACAATAATTTTTTCCCACTTACGGCTTTTCTCTTTGATCTTTTGTTGGTTTCTTTTGTTGATTTCTTGCGTCATCGATGACTTGCGCGAATGTTTCTTAAAATGGAAGCACATGGATTTTACCAAGCTGCTTGGGTGGATGGAGAGCAGGGAGATGATGTTACAAAGAGCCATTCCAGAATTTGTCTGTAACAGGGGGTGGACAACACGGGATTTCTGAGGGCAAAAGTTTTCACGAAAATTCAAAATTTCCAAGGCGAGAGACGAAAATGTATGAATTTCCATAAGTGTGCAAGGGGGTTCCAGGTCCCACCTAACCCTAAAATTCCCACCCTCAATCCCAGATTCGCAGATCCCAAATTTTAGGTTCAGCCTGATGGATTCAAAAGATGAAAAAAATATTGTTGGATGGTTGATAGGATTGTCAAATATTTTTAGCTCCTCAATTTTCACTTTCTAAAATCAATTAAGCTAAAAAACAATAATTTGTGCCTTTAAAACACCATATTATCAAGTTGTTCAAAGATTTTTGCTATTTTTTGTGCTGGAAAGATGAATATACTACGTTTTTGCTGCCTCTCAAATATTTTGAAAGACTCGAAAGAAGATCACTCATCAGATTCATCAATTATAACTTCATCTTGTTATATATCATACAGTAAAAGATAAAAAACAACCGGATATGTCAGGGCAAGAACAAGAAACAGACAGAAATGTTGAGATTTGGAAAATTAAGAAACTTATTAAAAGTCTTCAAGCAGCTAGAGGGTAAGTGTTTACCAGTGGATCTATCTTTTATAATTATATCCTGACACAGTTTGTTGTAAGGGTTAAATTTTTCTGATGAATCTAGTACTTTATCCCAGATATTTTTAGTAAAAGCCACAATAAAAGAAGAAATTTGTCATATAATGGTCTGATTCAATGGTATCACACGGTTCTATCAACAAAGTTGATATCTCTTTCTATATATAACCAGTTTTGTCTCAATTAAAAAAAAAACAGTATAGTGCTTCCCTGAAGCAGCTAAATTTAACTTGTCAATGATGTTTTATAGCTGAATTCTAAAAATGAAAAATTCCCACTTACCTTCACAGCCAAATTAATTAATAGAGTAAGTAGAATCAAGTTAATTAATTCCCTTACTTTTTAGCAATGGCACTAGCATGATTTCCCTCATCATTCCACCAAAAGATCAAATTTCTCGAATCGCCAAAATGTTGGCTGATGAATTTGGTACAGCATCAAATATTAAAAGCAGAGTCAACAGGTATCTTTTTAATACTAACTATAACAGCTTGATCTACTATGATTAGGCCTTTTTGTAAAGATATGCAAAATTTAATGGATTTTAATCAGTTTTGCTTAAGCTAGAAGTACATATTTCTAGGTTACTCGTACCTTTTTTATTGACAAAGGGTTTAGTTTAATATTATGTGAAAAGACTTCTTTCTCAAATTTATGTGAAAGGGGAAGTCCATTTCAAGTTTTATGAATGCTAAGATGACATATAGCACCTAAATCAAGCTAAATCATTTATCAGATGTCTGAATTATTGTTGGGAGCAGTTGCGAGTATTATTATGGCACATTTAAATTTTCTGATCACAACCGGGTCCTTCAAGGCAGAATTCTTAATAAGGATTTAACTTTATCAGCACTCAATATTAATTTGTATTTGTATTTGTGACTCAAAATCGAAGGCCAGATGTGGTTTGTTTGGCTGTTTTTTATTGCCTGATAAATTTTCAACTTTTCACTAATTTGGGCTAAAGTCTGTCCCAAAAGTATGTGGAAACTCTACCCTTTTGACCAAATCTCAGCATGTATAAATGCGTTATATTGAAAGGCTATACACCATTGGAAATTTGGAAATTTATAAGAACCACATCTACCAAAATTTTGTGCTGAGAAATTGTTTAAAATGTATAAAAGTGTCCGCATAGAGACAGACTTTAGTAATACAAGGTACCGGCTGACTTTTGGATGAAAAAAATCTTATTTTAGATTCATGTATAAATATTTATTATTGAACATACTTGCTTCACTGTTCCTGTTTGCTTAAAATTTGATTTTTTGTTTAGATTATCTGTCCTTGGAGCTATCACATCAGTACAACAACGTCTAAAATTATATAATAAAGGTAAAGCTCCACTTATGTATTTGAACGATAATAATGTTATAGCATTACTTGCAACATATTAACGACTCCTTACTTTTGAAAAATAAGAAAAATGTATCCCTTTTTTGACAAGCATGGTTTTTGCATTATATTGGTTAAATTTTGTTAAATTGGTTACTGTAATTTTAATTTCGGCAACATATGAAAGCCTGAAACACAGTTCCCAAGTTAAAGAAAGAAAATGTCATCGTAACAAAATAATGTATTTTTATCTGATTTTCTTTGGGGCTGCATTGGCAATATCCACTGTTTCAATATGTGAATATCTCTTTTGTTGTCAATTTCAGTACCTCCAAACGGTTTGGTTGTTTATTGTGGTACTATTGTGACGTCAGAAGGAAAAGAAAAGAAAGTTAATATTGATTTCGAGCCTTTCAAACCAATCAATACATCTTTATACTTATGTGACAATAAATTTCATACAGAGGTAAGAGCATGCATACTTCTGACTGGAACAACATTGCAACTACCCCAGAGTTGGGGCACCTACCTGCACCTGCAGTAATAAAAATAAATAAAAAAAGCAACTCACTTTTTGTAAGGGTCTGAACAAACACCATGGAAATTCTTTTAAAGAGTCCTGATCTATAATGATTCAATAAATTATTTTTAGTATACGAAAACGTCTTCCGTTTAGCTTTATGAGCAATTTTCATCTCCCTCATGCTCACTTGGTTTGTACAGATAGCTAGCTACATTGGTGATTTTATTGTAGGACCTTTTACCAGAGTCATTATCTTACAAACATAATTTTGATAAGATTCCACTGGATTTCATGAATCAAAACTAGTCTGCAACCAAACTTCAAAAATAACCAACCAATATCACCATGCTAATTGTATATTCTTCTGCTTATGGCTATTATAGGCTTTAACTGCGCTCCTGGAGGATGACAGCAAGTTTGGATTCATTATAATGGACGGTAACGGCGCATTATTTGGAACACTTTGCGGAAATACAAGAGATGTCTTACATAAATTCACTGTTGATTTACCAAAGAAGCATGGTAATTTTTTTACACATGTTATATTTCATCTCTTATCTACTGGTGAAAGCGAAAATATTTCTGCTGAAAGAAATGCATCAAAAAGTATTAAACTTTGCTTAACTTTTCTTGCTGGTTACTGGGGGCAGATAAGCAAAACTTCAAGTTGTAGCTCTGAAGTTTTGCAAAGACACGCTGCATGGAATGTAAAGTAATTTTTATGAAACATACACTTTTGACGTTGTCATAGCAACAAACAATTACTTTTAAAATCATATGGCTGGCACCAGTACTAAGAGCATACCAGTACAATTTTGACTATTTCTGATATATGAAACCAATTGTTAACCAGTCCCAAATTAATTGGAGCTTACTTTGAAAGCTGTACAATTGCAATCTTAGGATTTACATTTAATTGACGATAAATTTGGGGATATTATGAGAAACTTTTCGGCACTGGTAAACAAATTATGATGGAGGGTACATGTGGGTATTCAATTTGATGGATCTTACCGAAAACCTAGACCAACGTCCGAGGTTCAGAAAATGCCTTAAAAATGGTTTTCGTAGGGCACCCCTTAGATCAGGACAAATTTTTGATATTATGCTCCTAATAGGGTGAAGAATTGACAAAAAAAAATTCACTTTCGAAGTCTGAAAATCAAGTATCTGAGGCTACCAACGGATTCAGCGTGAAAAGTAGATAAAGAAAATGGGGTTATTTGTTAAGTTTCGACCACCTGGTGCCGAAAAATAGCATTTTTTAAGGCGAAAAATCGACGTTTTTGGCGTTTTCCGATGACGTCAGCATTTTCCTAGAGGAATTTTCAGAAAAAGTCATTCTCACGGCTGGATAGCCCTGAAGTAGAAGTATCCAAAAATGGTATTGTTTGTCAGCTTTCGATGTCTAGATATTGAAAATTATCGATATTTTTTGCTGAGTATCCAGGGGGGGGGTCTTGCAGTTACTCCTTGACACTATGTGGAGTAACTGCAATTTTGGACATTTTCTACAGACACCACCACCCTTGCAGTTATTCCATAGTGTACTAACTGATTTTACCCTCAAAATTGGTGTATACCACCCCTAAAAATGCCAAATTTGGCAGTTTGTTCACTGAATTCCTCATTTTTGACACCATTTTACTGGGTACGTCTTATTAACGACCGTTCAAGAGTTAAATATCTCAATCATTTTCCAAGTTAAAATATCTTTCATGCCTTGATTGAAAGAAAAAATTTTGTGATTTTTTTTTGACTTTTGAAAAAAATGTTTTTAATTTTTTTGCTTCCGGAATTTTTAAAAACCTAAAATTTTAAGTGGAAAATTGAAAAATGTGCTCACTTAGTACACCATATCCAACCAAAATCGACAATTTTGAGCTTAGGCACCACCCATGTTGCAGTTAGTCCACTGGTGGAGTAACTGTTTTCCCAAATTTTGGTTTATATACCACCACGGTAGTAATTGTCATAGTGTTTATATAATAACTGCATGACCCCCCCCCCTGGAGTATCAGCAGTTTTTCAGCATATTTACCCACTTTAAAAATGAAATATCTCAAGAAAGTTAACAAACCATACCATTTTCGGATACTACTAATTCAGGGCTATCCAGCTGTGGAAATGATTTTTTCTGAAAATGCTCCCAGAAAAATGCTGACGTCATCGGAAAACGCCAAAAAGGTCGATTTTTAATAAAATCTTCCTCAAAGGTCGTGGTGGTCAATCTGCTTTACGTTTTGCACGTTTACGTATGGAGAAACGTCACAATTACGTCAGGAAAGTGGCTGAGACGGCTGTACAGATGTTCATTTCCAACGATAAAGTAGGTGTTGTTTGTAGCCAGTATTGTTTAAGTCAACAATTTTCTTTTCTGTAAAAGAAAGGATGAAATTTTACAAAATACAAGCTCTCGCTTACCAGACCCCATCGAACGTGGTCTCGTATTTTTACTATTTTTTTCAAGTTGAAGAAGGGTATACATTATATGCAAATGATACCTGCAGTGTGATAAGTTTTTAGTTTGCAAAGTTTATCAGCAACCTAAAGTGATATTGACTCCATTTTCAATCTGTTATTTGTTAGATCAATGTGGCTGGTCTTGTTATTGCTGGTTCTGCAGATTTCAAATCAGAGTTGAGTCAGTCTGATATGTTTGATGGTGTAAGTGAATTAACTTATAATATCCGGTATCGAAATTTCAGAACTCTTCAAACTGATATGTGAAACTTCAAAGACAATACTTTCTTTTTTCAAAGCAATAACCTCCTCATCGATTCACGATATGCATCACTGCAATGTCTTCATCATCACACATAGATCCGACAGCTGATTGGTTGTAAGTGACGTAAAATCAGTCAATACGTCACTTTGCAACCAGTCAGCTGCTGGGTCCGTGATGTAATGTTAGAATACATTGCAATGGTACATATCATGAATACTGGAACCTGAAAGACTATGGCGACTATTTTAATTATTCTCACATTTTCTTTACCAGCGGTTACAAGCAAAAATATTGAAAGTTGTTGATGTTTCATATGGTGGTGAAAATGGTTTCAACCAGGTATCTAGCTGTTTGCTCAAAATGTGATACTCCTTTATTTTCCAGAA
Organism: Clytia hemisphaerica; assembly: GCF_902728285.1. NCBI lineage: Eukaryota > Metazoa > Cnidaria > Hydrozoa > Leptothecata > Clytiidae > Clytia > Clytia hemisphaerica. The sequence continues at coordinate 561,761 of NW_027103336.1, forward strand.
GCACGACTTTCTGAATGTGTTTTTCTAATAACTCTAACAATAATAAAAATGTATCCTGGGCTTCATCGAATATTTCTATTTACATTGTTTCTTTTGTTTCTTTTCAGGCAATCGAATTATCAGCCGAAGTTCTTTCAAACGTCAAGTTCATTCAAGAAAAGAAATTGATAGGTATAATGAACAAGACGGAGCTTTTTTTCTTAAGGATGTACCAAGATCCTTCAATGCGACTATAAGTACAATTTTTAAGAGCTTTGAACTAAGAAGGTTAAATGTTTTTTCTAAGAAATTTATCCTGGTAACAAGATACGATCCTGGACAAAACTGTTTGTCCACCCCCTTCCCCAAATATCGATTTTTTGGGAAAAGAGGGGACTTCTCGTTGGAAAAGGGTGATCGGACACCATTTTTGACAACAATGGTACTACCCTTATCAAAAGTCTTTATTAACCTAACTTCGTTTTTTCTCTCCAGGAAAATATTTTGACGAAATCTCACAAGATACAGGTCGTTTTTGTTTCGGCGTCGACGACACATTGAAGGTATGTATTTTTCTTTCCTCGTCCGTTGAGCTCTTTTGAAAAAACGATCTGCCTTTTCGCTTCACCTGGCTTGGATGAGAATAGAATAATTACTTATATTTATTGCATTTTTCGTTTAGACATTATTTTCCTATAATAAATATTGAAGAATGATGTTTGTTTTTATCCCTTCAGGCTTTGGAAATGGGAGCTGTTGAAACACTCATTGTTTGGGAAAATCTTGAAACACAACGTATAACCTTGAAAAATCACAGTTCGGACGGTAATGATTGTTTGTTTTATCACTCGTAAATATGCTTAGTAAATGCAATGCTCTACCTTCGCCGTAAAGATGACTGCCCGTGTGCAAGAGGTTCAAACAAAGATTAGATACCAACATTCGAAAAAAAAGTTTGACCAGGACATAAAACAGATATATTTTCAAATTAGAGTTTGTTCCCAGCACAATCTAATATTTGCTTCTTTATTACAAGAAATTATTTTTTGAAAATGTGGTATCACTAAAATCCAGAATTTTTACCCATAGCTACGAAAAGAAGACTTCAATAATTATTTTAAGACAATGTCTTTTTCAAGACTTACGAACTTATGACTGCAAAAAAAATTTTAACGTAGAAAAAAAAAGATAATGATATGGCTAAACCTTACTTGCAGAAAATCTGCCCTTTCCCAGGACGCCTGAACAGACAGGATTAAGCTTCACACAAGCCTGTAAATTCCTATACTGGGTGCACCAAAAAAAGATATACAGGTTTCTCGAGATATAGTGAGCTTCAGGATTTATATTTTTTGTTCATTCTTTTTTTATTGTATAGAGGATGCTCTAACTTGAATTTTGAGCTATTATACATTAAATTTGAAAAGTAGTTCGAAAGTTATTTCCAAAAAACTGACTTTTTTTCCATGTCGAAATTTCAAAAAAATCATTAAAAACAGCAATCATGCTATAAATAAGACAACATTTTGTCATTACAAAAACACAATTTCATTGTTTTTTTTTATTTTTTTTTTCTCCTATCTTATATTTTGCCAGCAGTTTGTCTATCTTATTTGTCATGAACATTTCCAACACCAGCAAACTCAATGCAGAACCAAGTCCTTTAAATAACTACCTTAAGTGGATAAATTTTGGCGAGGATTAAATTTTGCGAATTTTGATAAAATTCGCCAAAGTAAATCCTCGCCTAAATTTCAAAAATCGGCCATTCGCCAAATTAAATCCCCGCCAAATTTCACAAAATTGATCAATCGCCAAATTAAATCCACGACAAAATTAATCCACTTAAGGTTGACTCGACTAGGAATGGTGATCTATTTTTCAAAACTTTTCTCAGATAGCACACACATAACATCAAAACCTCTCTTGGAGATTTACAAAAAAAATTTCAACTTTTCCAAAAATATTTTTCCACATAAGAATATCTTGTTTTACCAAATTCTTAAATTTCGTAACGAGTTTTGATGAACACAGTTGCATTTTTTGGTATTTTTATCTGTAAAGAAGGTTAAGTGTCAAGAGAAAAGTTTGCTTGCTGTTTTTGATGATTTTTTTGAAATTTCAACATTAAAAAAAAGTCAGTTTTCTTAAATAATTTTCGAATTACTTTTTCAAACCTAATGCATGATAGCTCAAAATTCAAGTTAGACCATCCTCTATGCGATAAAGAAAGTATGAACAAAAAATTTAAAATCCTGAAGCTCACAATATCTCAATAAAGTTGTATACATTTTTTTGGTGACCCGGTATACCGAGTTACTAATTGTTTTTCTTTTATAGATAATAACATTTTGCTACTGAATCCTGAACAAGAAAAAGATAGAACAAACTTCCTGGATAAGGAAGTAAGACTTTTATAATAAATCATTAGTCATAATTGTTTGTGAAATTTTGCGATTGTGAGTAATTTCTTTTGAGCTTTTATGTTTCATGGTTTCAGCCCTCTCCCAAAATTTTCATCGTCATAATATTTTCATAATTACTTTCTTGCATAAGTTTAAAAAAGAAAAATGATTTTAAATGAATGCTCTAACCATTGCTATAACTTACTTCTGTAATTTAGTGTCAGTTTTAACAATAAAGGCCGGTCATATCAACTTAAAATTTTATTCCACCATAGACTAACGTTGAGTTGGAAATATTGGACAAAATGCCGCTCTTGGAATGGCTTGCTAATAATTACAAATCCTTCGGTAGGTTTACGAACATTCTTTCGAATCATTTCTCGGGGACTCTCAAAGGAATTATAATGTCGATTATATAATTATCTGGAATAGATTATAATTCCCTTGAGGGTCCCCGAGAAACCAGAATGCATTGCATTTATCTAAACGCGATATCGTCTATTGCCTTAAGACAAAAGTTTTAAAACACTCATAAATTTAGGAACGCGTAAAAGTGTTTTAACGAGTTTGAACAAAACCCACCAAATTCGCCAAAATAACTTTTTGCTGAAATCAGTTCTCTTAGATATCTTTATAAATAAAACAAGAGACTAATTTTGGTAATTATCTTTGCAAAGGTGCTGCATTGGAAATCGTTACAGATCGTTCACAAGAAGGCTCGCAATTTTGTCGTGGTTTCGGTGGTATTGGAGGTGAGACTTCTTCCCTCTCCGATAACTGTTATCATTAATTTTCTAAACACTTACTACTACTTAAACGATGACATGTGATGGTAGATATTAAGTACCCTCGAAATTTTGTAACATGCGAAATTTAATACCATTTTAAAGGCACACTCTTGTTTCATAAGAACCAGTAAATTTTTTATTGCGACTCAGCTGTACTTATCTTTTGTCACTTTGAGCCTTAATGGTGTAATCGTGCTTTTTTTGACGATTTTGAGCCTGGTTCTCATAAGATTGTTCTTATAAAAAACCAAGTTCGATTTGAATTCAGTTTTTGAAACACAATTTTGTGAGCCTGTAAACAAATTATTATTTTTTCTGAGATTTTTGAGCCAATATAATTGTCTCCGCCACCACGGTGAGTTATGAAAGGTTCATTCTCATTTTAGGCTAGTACTCAACGAACCGTTATGTAACCTAGGTATTGGCATTTTATTTTTACTTTTCAATCGTCAGGTTTACTACGGTACAAAGTGGACTTTCAATCGATGGATTACGATGACTTGGATGACCTTGACTATTACGATGATGACGATGAATCTCTCTTCTAAATAGTGAACAAAAAATGAAAGATTTTATCAAATCATCCCATCATCGGTATAAATACACAGAAAGTGCAATACAGTGAAGTTTCATTACGAAACGCCATTGAACTGTTACTACCGAAGAGCAACTGAATGGTTCCATCCTATGGCTGGTGGCACGAAAAACAGTTCGCTTCTAATGATTTTGACGTTAAAGATGAGGGTGTCTCCTCTATAAGTGAAACAAACGACGACCTAATGACGTTTCAGCAATAACTGTAGAAGACAAGAAAGAAGCCTTTGAATAGGCTCATCAGAAACGAGGGCGATATTTTATTTTTGAAAATCGAGATTTTATTTTATTTGGTTTTTATTGTAGTTCTCCATTGTTGTTTTTTCTTATTTGTTCGCCATTCTCCAAAAAGACTTTTATCGCGAAAAGTCCAAGGCAAGGTTTTTACAAATTCGCCGACGTAGATTCCAATGAAAACCAGAATGTTATCTCTCATTTAGCATGACCTTAAATAGTAAAGTAAATTTTGTGTTTTATTACTGGGCATTTGTATTTTTGTGTATTTATTCAGATAATTTCAGAATAACCGAATTGTGTCAAGCGTTCATATTTGTCTGACTTCCAATTTCAGAGTTGCCTGACGACTACTTTAATGGGATAAACTTTCGCGGGGATTAAATTTAGCGGTTGGGCCTATTCGCGAAATTCAAAAATTTCGCGGGGACTTAATTTCGCGGGTGGCACTATTGGGTGTCAATATTTTCACGATTTTGTGACTTTAACTGTCAAATCATACATCTTGGTTGTTGAAATACACATTATTTGCGCCTCTTTGATGCAAGTAACCATTCAAAAAGTATTTATTTGACATATTTTGAGTTTTGTTTAGAAATAGTTCGCGGATGAGGCCCTTCCAAATTTCCATTGGTACTTAATTTCGCGGATATTCGCGGATGACACCCAAATCCGCGAAATCCACGAAATTTAATCCCCGCGAAAGTTTATCCCATTAAAGTGCCCAACGAGGGTTGTTCCAGAAGCTTTTTCTTATATATATTCTAAAAAGCATCGAAGAAAGTTTAACTTTTTATATTTCTTTTTTGCTATGATCCCTAAAAGACTCATCTCTTTTTGCACATGTAAGGTACAAATTGCAGTATAACAAAATTTTGGAGCATGAAATTATAGATTTTCTCACTTTTGAAGTTCCTTTTTTGGACAAAAACTGACTTTACCATCTGATATGAGAGGGGGGTTTTCAGGGGTCTTAAATACCGTCATACCGACAAAATTTTGCGGGTCAAATACCGTAACACCGTCGGGTTTACTCTTGTATAATGTTCTTTCATTATAGATACTACACGACATTGCCTTAAATGGTATCACAAGCTGGTTCATTGTGTTATGGAGACATTCCATACCTTGCTCCCCATACAACCCAAAGGCTTGCGTAAAAGGCCGTGCCCCCTATCGGAGGAAAGAAGATAAATGGAAAATAAGAACGCGAGGGAAGCGAGCGCGAAAATCTTCGCTCTCCTTTGTTATTGAAAAACGGTTTTAATACGCTATTGTTAGCCAAGTATGCGCCTTGTTTGGTCACACAATTTTTTATTTTATTTAACACTGACCATTTGTTGGCAAAAATATGGTACGGCGAGCGACGAACCTGCCGTACCCGGTGCGGTGTTCCAAGAGTTTCGCCCAAGAAAAAATTTAAAATTTAGAATGCCTAGGGGTAGATTGCCTGAAAATGTATCATGTGCATCATGATGTGAATTATTTTTTAATCGTTCGATGCTGCACAAGATGTATTTACTAATTATTGAAGGAGTAAATACCGCCTCTACTGTCTCTAAGTTGCTGCAGTATCAGTGTATTGTATTGTAGTAGCAATATAAGTGAATACGGAGAGACGACCATATCATTTAGTGCTTACAGAGAAAATTTTATCTAGACTCATTCGTTGGATGCAGTATTTGCATTACAAAAGTTGTCAAAAATGCACCCGCAGAAAAACAACGAAATTTTTGTTTAGATATCGTAAAGTTTTGCTTATTTTGAATAACCTCGCCCACCTACCCTGAGTATCATCAGAGGTCAAGTTTTCAAATTATCTGGTACCAGATGTGGAAATATGCTACGACACGCTCTGCTCTGAAGGTCGGGCATATATTGGTCCGCTCCTTTAGAGCTTTAGCGTGGGCGGCCGCCAATACGCCATCGGAATATCAGATAAGTTTTCAAAGAGAAAATATTTATTCGCGCTGTGATACTCACGGTATCGCCCACCCTCGACCCAGGGGCCACGTATTTACGACGCAAGAGAGCCGAGGTCTCATGTCCCACGTCAATTCTTCGCCACGGCATGACGTCAGAACTGGGGTACAACAGAACACTTACTAAAGATTAATTATGTGTTTTCAGTAAACATAATCTTTTCGTGAGTTAACCCATAGTGTTTGTTTTACCCTCGAAATTATTAAATCTTATTGGTTGAAAAAGATGTCACATGACTTTCCGTGGCAAAGAATGCGCCCATCAGCATAATAGCATCAGTGGGCTATGTGACCCTGGTTTTCGAGGGTGGGCAGGGAGATTGATTTTTTGGCGGATGAAAATTTTTAGGGAGGATGACAGGAGGGAGGAAAAACTGATTTTGGGCGGTGTCCCGCCCGTACCACTTACCTAAGCTTTTTTTCTCTTTTTGATAGTATGCGAAGCGAATTTCATGCTGTTGAATCTGCCAAAATCAAAGGCCTAAGCACGCGTGCTCATTATAATCAGACTAAACTTAGGTCATCGGCGAGCAACATGAAGATTTCCAGAAATTTCTTGAAGTTTTTTGTCAACTTTGACATTTTATTTTAGTTATTTACCTCATTTTGGACTCATTTCAAACACACCACTGACAAATCTGGTGAGTATTCAGATTATTTAGAATGTGAAGATTGTCCTTTAGTTAAATTCGATAAATTTGTCCATGTCAAGAAAAGACAATGAATGTCTACTTATACCATTCCAGCCAGGCTGCTGAGGCTAGAATAAGTGATCAGCACGCTGAATAGAGTCATATCACCAGTGCACGAACGGCCCCAGTCCAGTGCACGAACGGCCCCAGTCCAGTGCACGAACGGCCCCAGTCCAGTGCACAAACGAGCATCTTTGAACTTGAAAAAAACAACCAAAAACAAACTTCTATAGAACTTCCTTTGATTTGTGCAGCAGAATCCTCAAACTATTCCTTGTAATCTCTCCAAAAATTAAAATAAACGGAGCACTATAACAACACCAAACTGATTTTGGGCCATTCCAGAATTTGTCTGTAACAGGGGGGCGGACGACACAGGATTTCCGAGGTCAAAAGTTTTCACCAAAATTCGAAATTTCCAAGGTGAGAGAAGAAAATGTATGAATTTCCAAGGCAATTGAATTAAAAAAGGCAAAAAAGAGTGGAATTTCCGATGCATTTTGCAAAAGTACATGGATTTTCATCGGAATTTCCGACCACCACTGGAAAAGAAAAATTATTTCCGAGGCTATAAAAAATTAAAAAACGCATGTCGTCCGACGGGGGGTAACAAAAATTTTCTGAGATGGCCCTTTGAACGAGGCCAAGTAAAAAAATCACGAAATTCAGGATTTTTGTAAATATGGCTGATCGCGAGAGAAAATAAAATGTTTTTTATAAGAGAATTTGCGCAAGAAGAGTTTAGAAAAGGACTTTCCTCTTTTAAAAACCTGTTATCTTCCATCACACAAAATTTTATTGAAACATGTTAGCTCATTAATAGACCTTTTCGCCTTTGCGTCCGCCATATTGAATTGTATGCAAAAATTATGGTTGCTGAATTGCCGTGGTGAAATTCCCTTAGAAAGTATGCAAAACATATGCAAAAAGAAAGTATTAAATAAAAACTTACATGCATAATTGGCATTATATTAAAGTGTAATCTTGTAGAAGAAAGATTAAATTTGCTTCTCTTGAAAACTAAAAACAATTATATTCACTCATCTCTTAGAACAAGCACTTCAAAAGACCATAACATTAGACAGAATCTCAAACTGAAAAATCACCCGCGAAGGTAAAAAACAATCCTTATTCGGCTGACGGCAAATTATTCTCCTGGGAATAGAGCCGCCAAATGATCAAATCAAAACATTGATAAAGTGTGACGTCATAATTACTGCTTTCAGTTTGCGTGTTTTGAAAGTTTGATGTGTGTACTCCGTCTTCGTGGAATTTCTTAATGGCATGAAAACAGAATAGACCTTTTTTTAAAGAGGCAACCCTGTTGAATAATTATGTAGTCCAGCATAAAAACAATGATACAGCCATGCATAATTACTGTTTCATGCATATTATAATAATTATGCATGGCTATATCATTGTTTTTTTTTGCTGGACTACATAATTATTCAACAGGGTGGCCTCATTAAAAAAAGGTCTATATGCAATGTCTTTAAGAACAAATTCCTAAAAGGCTTTTGTTGTTCTGTAAATATTTCCTTTCGGATTAAGAAATTCCATCTTTTATTGTTCTAATGATTATAATATTTATTTATAAGATGCTTTGTTGTCTTTTTAATCTTTGTGTAAACTTGCATATGTTTTGCATACATTCCAACTAAATCCAACCACGGCAATTCGGCAACCATAATTTTTGCATACAATTCAATATGGCGGACGCAAAGGCGAAAAGGTCTATTCAAAAGTAATAGAAACGTATATCACCAGTACCGTGAGATAGGGTAACTTGCATCAGTGGAGGCTAACATGCATAGCCCTCAAATGAAAGACCTGGCTGGTCATTTAAATACAAAGTTAAATCAAAACAAAAATGGTAGAGTAGAGCTGCGAGTGGAGCTGCGAGCGGAGCTGCGAGCGGAGCTGCGTAGTTGTATTTTAATGACCAGCCAGGTCTTTCATTTGAGAGCTATGTATGTTGTTAGCCTCCACTGATGCAAGTTACCCAATCTCACGGTAGTTGATATAAAAAAGGTTCCAGTTCGCGAACAATCCGAATACCATATTCATCAAAAAGAAGACATTGCAACGTCAAAACATTCGAAAGCGCTGGCGATCTCACTACATTGCCGCGCTTTCCGATGAGCAAAACTTGAAAAAGAAAACAAAAAAAAGGACGACAAGAAAATATTTACAAAAATAAATAGGTTAGTAAAACGCTAAAGTTCTTATAAAAAAGACGCTATTTTGGTGAAAAAGCGCTTGGTTTTGAAAAGTTCAAATACCCCTGTATCATCTCGGAAGAGAGTTAAAGTATTACCTACGATGGAGCTCTAATTTTTTCTTTCAAAAGATCGTTTGCGCACTGGTTCCTTGTTCGCGGACTGGGTCCGAATTTTTTTTTTTTTTTTTTTTATTCAAACAATTTGCCCCAAGCATGGTGGAATTACCGGCACGCATACAAAAGTAGTGAAATAAACTAGACAAAATGAAAAACTAGAAAATGAGTGAACTACCCTAGAGTGTAAGTAAGAAAAACAAGTTCATAGCATAACAACATAGCAAGTGGCCTCGGCGATCTGAATGTTATCACTGTAGATTTTCCTCTTTACAACACGACTCCCCCTGATGCAAAGCACAGTGGATCAAATTAAGGCGAAGGCAAGTTTAGTTCTAATCCAATTTAGGGTTTGAGAGTACAGATCGTCTTTTTTCTCAGCTAGTAGGGCAGCCAAAGCGTTGATGAAGTTTGCCGCTTCTCTTCCTGTGCCACCGTTCATGGTAAAGATAAGTGGAGTAAAGGATCCCCTATCGACTTCGATGATTCAGCGGTTGTAGTGTGCTTTCTTTTCTCTTTCGTTTGCTTCAAAAGCGCTTTTGAGGCTCTTCCTAGAGTACCGCTGAGCGTAGGCATTAAATACCCTAACGTCAAAAAATGCTCTTTGGCCTCTAGTCCAGAACCCATACGCCATAGCGCTTATATCCGCTCTTGCTCCTGGTTCACAAATAGTTCCTGGTGGTAATTCTTCTCCTGTTAGTGGTTCAAGTTGTGGCTCAATCATCACGTCTTTTCTTACTTCACCAATCAAATGGTCAAGGGTGTCACGGATTTCGTTATGCCGCTGGTAGATAAAGCCGCCTTTGGCACAGGAAAGCAAGTGTTCCACGGTGTAAGGTTTTCCGCTTGCACAATGGGTTGGTAGGTGTTTTAATTACCAGCGGTATCGAATTGCAATGGCATCGTAAATTTCTCTTTTGGTCAACGTAAATTTCTCATTTTGAAGGGGTAGAGCAGTCAGCCAATTCGAGGCTCCTTTCGCTTGGGCAAGATCGTTGGCTTTTAGTTCTTCGGCGCTCATCTGGGATTGTATTTCTCCCAGTTTGAGTTTCTGACGGGCATCCTTTTCACGCATAACTTTGTACTTAATACCATTCCCGTTTCCATTTACATTAAGTTCTTTGCGTTGGTTAACTATATCTGTTTTCAACGATTCACTGGGTCCGAATAGCGCTCAAATAGAGCTCACTTTAACAACTTATTATTCCAAGAAGAAGCCTTCAAATAAAGTGAAAACAAACTGAAAGAAGGACTTCAAGCTTGTTTACGAGGTGGTCAAAAAGGATTTATGTAAAAACCAAAAGTAAGTCAAAAAAGAGAAAAATAAGTTTGCCGTTCATGCACTGGGTACCCCCTCTATATTAGGCGTAAGGCAGTAATTTCTTTTGGCGTATTGGCATAAGGAGTGAATATAAAGTAAGATATCGGCGTAAGTCAAAGCTTTTCAAGACGAGAGGAGCACCGCCATTTAACGCCCGATTTCATTACGCCAGGTTTAACGCATCCACCTCTCCCTTGACCGTCATTTAACGACGTAGAGTGTAAATAGAATATAAAGCGCTTTTAATTCATTAATCCCTAATCCCATTAATTCCTAAAATATGGCTCATAGTCATGATTCATTCAGTGCCGTAGCTACTGGGGGTGCTTAGCCTCCCCCTCCCCCAATAATTTGTTAAGAGTGATTTTCTTCATAAAATGGAGTATTTTACCTTTTTAATTTTGCCTTTATTTGAATTATTTTAGTTTTTTGAGTGTGTTTTTAGCCAAATTAGAGCTCTAGATTCCAAAATTTCCCCGGCCCTCATGGTGTCACTGAACGTATGTCCCCTAATATCAAAATGCTTCCTACTGCACTGATTAATTTAACTTTATACATTTCTTTCTTAGAAGTACCAGCAATTCAAGTTCTTTTCTACAAATTTTGAGCAACTTTTAGGCATGAGAAGATCAAAATCTCACGCCCTTCGGGGCTTTGCCCCTTGAACCCCCACCAGGGCTCAGCCCTTGACCTGTTGGAATCTTACCCCCCTGCAATTTTGCCCGCCTTCCCACAAGCCAAACTTCTTTTGGCATGGACCTCACTTTAATCAAATTACAATTCGGCGTGGACTTTGCATCGTTTCCACACTGGCATTCCAGGCAGCCAGGAAATTTTCGTTACAGCCCCCTGCCCAGCAGTTGGCTACCAAATTTTTTGATTCAAATTTTTGACTTACTTTTTACTTTTTTGAAAATCCTTTTCAACCAACAGTTAGACAACTTTTAACATGCTCTTCGTGTTTGTTTTGATTTTTTATTTGAAGTGATCCTCTTACTTTTCTCTGTCCTGGAACATTTTGCGAGTTCCTGTAAGAGCCGCAATAAAAAAATTCATATCATCACTCATTAAAAAATGGCGTACTTGTGTCTTTTCACACTTTTTTTTAGCCTAGACGATGTAACAAACATAGTAAATAAGCACACTGTGCTTTCAAATTTGGCTGAATTTTTTTTTGCGTCGGAAAAACTTTTTCAAACTTTCAGCATATTGACCAAACTGTTACTAGGGAGGATGAGGCTCGCGTCTGCGGCAGTAACAAAAGCAGGACTTTCAAAGGATCTTCAAACTTACATAAATCCAGGAAGGAAAAGTTTTCTAGCACAAATTCTTTTTCCAACTTCAAGAGAATTTATTCAGCTTTCTTTTGCAAAAGAAATTATCAAGATATGTCTTTTCGTTCTTTCGAAATTTGAAAATGAGTACTCGCGGGTGTTCTTTTTCAAACTTCTTGTTCACGGCACAGGAAATTTTTTTACCAGGGGTTACTGAAATCAAAAGTGCCCCCCCTCGGAGACAGTTATCGGCTTGAATTTTTTTGCATTTTCCCCGTAATACTAATAGTTTAGCTTTTGAAACGTACCACGTTGGCTGACTAGAGCGTTTAATTTTTTCAGGAAGTTAAAATAAGCACTTAAACTGCAATATTTCCTTTAAATTTACAATATTTTTCAACCAACGTTATTATTTTAACAAGATAAATGTTTTTTCTTTCCAAATCCGAAAAAATCTTAATCAAATAGATTCGGGTGGAAAGCGCTAAGGGAAAGTTAATGGTATGGTGACCCCCGTCTGTAGCTTGCGCTACGGAAAATCCACTCGCCCCAAACTTCTCGCAAGGATTTTTTTTGTGAACACGGTGAAGAGGTTACAAGATGGCGGGAGGTTACAAGATGGCGGGAGGTTTCTGCACACAAATCTTCAAAAAATGGAACTTCAAAATGAAATATCGGGAAAACTACTAAAGGTTTAAAGATGAGTGACCGCTCCTTTTTTTTCTGAGGATACTTGAGGATAAGGGCTTTTCATTAATTAAACTTGGTTTGACATTTTGTAAATGAGTTTGAAATTTCGACTGACCACCCTACTTTTACAATGAAAATTATCCCACATTTTTTATCTTCTTACCTTCTTCATTTTCAATGTAGCACTCAAAGTTTACTGAAGGTAAGCACATACCGTCAACTGCTCTAACTTGGGACTATCTATGACAAAACATGGGACGGCAATTCGGCCACCATTTCACCGTACCTCCAAAGTCATTTGATTTGAGTTAAGGAACGGCGTATTTAAAAATACACGATTTCTCTTTCGATTTTACAGTAAGTGAAAATACAGACCAGATATGCAACAGTCCCATGTTTCTACCAATCGTCCCAAGTTAGAGCGACGGTAAGATATTCTTATAATTAATAATATTCGTTGAAACACGCTTCGTTGTTTGCGGTGGAGTGCATGATGTAACTCGCGCGGCAACTAACTCACCTTCTGTTGGAAGATCATATTGGGCGTTTTGGCGTTACCACCCTCAAAGCAGCGGGCGCCTTCGTTTTTTCGCAACTCTTTCCAGCACCATTTTATATGGCCTTAACAATAGATCCAAAAGGGCGCCATAATCTTGGAAGATAATTTGTTTTATTTATTTATTAAAGGATTGAGGTTCAAGGCGCGCCGTGGGCCTCTAAGAACCTATCTTTTTTACAAACGCTTGTTGTTATAATTTTCTTTAGGTATATTTTTGTTCTGGGGCTTCCCCTGACTTGAAAAGTTTTGTCTTTCATTTGAGCATTGAGCTTGCGTGCTCTCTTGCAAAATTCTTTGATTGTCAATTTTTCGAAAATTGTGAGGTCTTCTGTTGCTCGATAGGAATAAGGAGCTGGCCTTTGTATGTTGTGATGGTTCTCAAGACTTTGTTCTTATCTTCTTCATTTTCGAACACTACCGTTAGTGGTCCTAACTTCGACAGCCCTGCCTAAATCCAATGGGGTCTTTCAAAGATACAAACTAAAATAAAAACAAACCTTTCGCTGTGACGCAATGAAGATGCCAAAGTGTCAACTAAACTGAGAGATTTGATACACTGAACCAAAACATTAATTGTTTCTTATATTTCATACAAAACAAAATTTTTTTAACACAAGCAACGGATCAAAATAATTCATATTGATTTTATTTTTATTTTTTTCCATTCTCCTGTCCAAAACTTTTCCTCATAATGTCCGTAAACCAGAAAATAAAAAAGTAATTGCCTGAGAAACTTATATTTACAAGTGTCATTTAGTTTTTGCTGGCTTATAGATTGGCAGGATCCTGGATGGTTTCCCTAACTGTAGACCATAACTCCTAAGATTACGGAATTTGGAGTACGATTTTACTTTCGTTTTCAGTGGTTTCACTTTCAATTTCAAGCCAACATCTTAGTAACCGGTTGCTTGCCCATGGTTACAGGGGTTTGTGCAAAAAATCAAACATATAACCAGACAGTGTCAATAGAATATTACCCAGGATTTGCCTTTCGGTTGTTTCGATTACGTTCGATTGTATTCAATTTTATTCGCTTTGGTATGGTACTTAAGCACTCGGCCCGCCACACTAAAAAGCCCTAACGATGTGGCCCAATTTAATTTAATCGCAATAAAACTCATCGAACATAATCGTAATCGAACGAAATCAAAGATCAATCGAATGTAATTGACAATGAATCGAACCAATCGAACATAGTCAACTATCAATTTAACCAATCTAACCTTACTCAAATGCAATCAAACACAATCTTCAAAATGAAAATATTTAAGATTTAAATTTCTCCTTTTATTCAATGATTTTTATGGCACTTTGTTGACAATCTAACTCTCGCATCAAATTCCCGCTTTCTTCAGAAAATTGAAGATGAGAAAAAAACCAAAGCCTTAGGATCACGATTTGAAACAAATATATGAAGGGTGAGATTTTACAGCAGCCTGTCGTGCAAGTCACTGAGAGGCCACAGACCTGTGCCAAAAATAAGGGCTGTGTGAAATGCGGCAATTTCATTGGTGGAAATTTGACAAACAGCTGTGAAGGAGCGTCAGGAAGCAATCAGTAGAAGAGACCACTTTCGTTTTTGTTGCAGATTTTAAAATAAACTTCTCTCAGGGATTACTTGACAATGTGTCAAGTGTCAACTTGTCAGCATTTTATTGTTGTTAAGGGAAAGATAAAAGAGGTAAAGACTAGCCTAGTTTCTAATCCTGATATAGGAGCTTAAGATTAGAATGTTTGGGTTCAAAGCTGTTTACTTTGATCGCCAACTGGGCAGGGGACTCTATACCCCTTATTGCTCCGGCCTAGGAGCCTTAAATTCCCTCTCGTCCGTCCGACGACGCTCAAGACATTTTTTGTTTGTTTATCTATAGTGAGGTCAGGTAGCACATAAAAACGTAAGAATACTTCAGATGGTGATTAAAGCATGAAATTTGACACAGATGATCCTTAGAGGGTCTAAAACTTAATTTTAAACAGTAACACCAAATTTTGCCACCTGGCCACCTGCCAGATGACGTCATCAGGTGGCTGGGCAAAAAACTATTTTTTTGAAGATATTCAAAATCTGATGGTTCCAGCGGAAAGAGCATGAAATGCTGATAAAAATTGAGGTATAAAACATGCCTTGAAAATCTTCCTATCAAAAGTTATGGAGGTTGAAAGTTTTTTGATGACGTCATCATAAGCCTTTCCAGGCAAAACTTAAAAACCTCGTAATTTTGGTACAAATTGACCAAATTTCATGTTTTATACATGAATTCATATCAAAATTCATTGCTTTTTCCGATTCTGATGTTCAAATTGAATTAAAAGCTTTAAATCCTACAGAATACTAAAACTTAGATTTTGAGCTTTACAAGGCAAATCAACGCAGCGTTCGCCCTTCAGGAGCACAGTGTACAACCAACTAATTTTTTTGGATGTTTTAAGCCTTCCTATGTTGTTTAGACCCAAGCATCAGATGGAACTTCAAATTTTGACATGGATTCATGTTTAAAAACACTAAATTTGGTCAACTAGTTCCATTGTTGCGGGATTTTAGGTTTTGCCTGGAAAGGCTTATGATGACGTCATCACAAAACTTTAAACCTTCATAACTTTTGATAGGAAGATTTTGAAGGCATGTTTTTTACCTCGATTTTCATCAGCATTTCATGCTCTTTCCGCTGGAACCATCAGATTTTAAATATTTTCAAAAGAATAAATTTTTGCTAAGCCACCTGATGACGTCATCTGGCAGGTGACCAGGTGGCAAAATTTGGTGTTACTGTTTAAAATTAAGTTTTAGACCCTCTAAGGATCATCTGTGCCAAATTTCATGCTTTAATCACCATCTGAAGTATTTTTGAGCTAACAGACCTCACTACTAATCCGATGATCTATTCCGATTTAATAAAAACGGATTATCTGATTTGATCTGTGATTTGATCGGCCGAAAGTATTTAAGAAAAAGATGGCTGCCGAAAGTGGACTAGCTGACTGTGTAGCAAATACTGGCAAATCTCAGTGAAAAATTGATCATTTTCATCATGATTTATGAGAAGTTTGATGCATACTGACTCTTTAACAATGTGGAAAGACTTTGGAGAAATTTTGGCCATGAATCGTCAGCTGATCGAGTGCTTAGATCTTGCATATGGCTAAATGCTAAACAAAACCATAAAACTCTGTAGGTAACTTGACAGTGAAACTTTCAAACACACATCCATTGGAATTTAAAAGAGAATACTAAAATTACAACATTACAGTGCAAATTTGAAAACGATTTGAGTAGTTTTTGTGGTGTTATGTTTATGGCTCAGGCTGAAAATGATCCTGTTTTGTACTGACGACCGTTCCCTTTTGATTCTTCAAACCCGACACAGATTTTTTACAAACATATGACTATGAGAATTCAGTAAAGGATACTAAAACACAATTCCTGTGAAAATTTGAACAATATTGGAGACATTTTCACAGTGTTATGGCTGAAAATGATTGTTTTTGGACTTTGTCGTAATTTCATCTCGGCTGGCGACCGTTTCTTTTGATTTTTCATACCCGACACAGATTTTTTACAAACATATCACTATGAGAATTCAGTAAAGGATACTAAAACACAATTCCTGTGAAAATTTGAACAATATTGGAGAAATTTTCAGTGTTATGGCTGAAAACGATCGTTTTTGGACTTTGTTGTAATTTCATCGCGACTGGCGAACGTTTATTTTGATTTTTCAAACCCGACACAGATTTTTTACAAACATATCACTATTAGAATTCAGTAAAGGATACTAAAACACAATTCCTGTGAAAATTTGAACAATATTGGAGAAATTTTCACAGTGTTATGGCTGAAAATGATTGTTTTCGGACTTTTGTCGTAATTTCATCGCGGCTTGCGACCGTTCCTTTTGATTTTTCAAACCCAAAACTGTTTTTTTCCAAATATACCACTATTTATTACATACACACTATTTTACCATTTTATTTGGTTTATCCTACTCTCCTCCAAGTATTATCCCAACAGAAAGAATAATGCTTAGCTAAAAGCCATGGCCTCTAATTTAGGCTATTTTTCTCTTGGTTCTTTAGGCAAGAAAGTGCATGTGTAATCACTTAGTAGAGCTAAACTTCCAGCTGGTTTATTTATATGTTAAGATTATTTCTCATACTCGCTCTGCAATAGAATTATTACTTTGCTTTCTGATCTGTTATGATTAGTAGTTTGTGGGTAACGTTCTAACACAACTAACTCAACAAGCTCATCTTTCACATCTTTTAATCTCTTAAGCCGGAGCTTCCAGCGCAGCTGGTTTATCTTTCCCTTTAAAACACTACAATGCTGACAAGTTAACGTAACACATTGGCAAATAATCCCTGAGAGAAGTTTATATCGAAATCTGCAACAAAAACCAAAGTGGTCTTTTCTACTGATTGCTTCCCGACGCTCCTTTGCAGCTGTTTGTCAAGTTTCCACCAATGAGGTTGCCACATTTCAAACGGCCCTTCTTTCCGGCACCCGTGGCCTCTCAGTGCCTTGCACTTCACAACAGACGGCTTTAAAATCCCATCCTTCATATATTTGTTTCAAGCCGTGATCCTAAGATTTAAGTTTTTCTCATCTTCAATTTACTGAAGAAAGCGGGAATTTGATGTGAGAGTTAGATTGTCAACAAAGTGCCGTAAAAAATCATTGAATGAAAGAAGAACTTGAAATCTTATATTTTCATTATGAAGAATTGGTGCAAAAAGTGAAACATAGAAAAGTTTCATTTTTCAATGAATTAATCGAAATGGGGGGTTTGGAAAATGTTATACGTTTTGTTTTTTGCGTAAACCCCTGCAACTATGGGCGAGCACCCCGTTGCTAAGATGTTGGCTTTAAATCGAAAATGAAACCACTGAAAACGAAAGTAAAATCGGCCTGTAGTCAAAATCCCGTTATCTTGATATACAAGTTGAAGTTTAAACCACCTGGGGGCAAGTTTTTCGCCAAAACTAGGCTAAAACTTTGATTCAACTACGATTACATTCATTCAACATTCAACTACAGAAATGCACCATGTAATTCATTTTTTTGGTTTGTGCTTTTTATTTGTTTGAGATATATATAATTATATATACAAACAGATAATGTGTTTTCTTGAAATATTTTTTGACTCGTATTGAGTTACTTCTTTCCATCTTAACTCATATTGAGTTACTTTCTTCCTTAAAGTCATTTTAGATCACTAGTTTTACATTGACGGATTTCTATGTCATCATATTTTCCTTTTCTACTCCAACCTGATTGATTTTCTGTGAATGTTCATTCTAGATTTTTGTTGTATTTGTATTGTCTTTTTGTTTTGTGGGTTTTTGTCTTTATTGTTTCCATTTTGAGTAGTTGAAGGTTTTATACTTCTAGTATTTAGACTATATATATATTATATTATATTATATCACTGTATATTTGAATTTAAATGAATAAAATTACTTTGATTCAACTTAATTTTCAGTTGAAAATAAAAGAATACAAAAATGCTTTATTGTTATAACAAAGGTTGTGGAAAAGAATTCAACGAAAATGAGAATTGTCAAGGTGAGTTTGTATTTCTATATACATAAATTATGACTTCTTTTAATAGGTTAGCCAACATATCATAAAGTACTCACTCTTTTTCTAATTTTGTGATTTTGTTATGTAAAAGTGCACAGTGTATCAATTGTAAATCTTCTTGTTTTAAAATTATCCCATTCGACTTTGAAAGTCTTTTTTCCATAAAGTCATTGCACATAAAATAATTGCTTTCTATTTGTTAAAATATAAAATTCAAATAAAAAGTTTGAGTTTAACAAACTGTTTTTATCACCTGGTTTTCTGGGTGAATCATGACAATACGATTATGATTTATATGATTGAGTGAAGATTTTTTTTCAATGTAGAATCTTGTCAACACCATCCAGGAGCACCTGTCTTCCATGATGCTTACAAGGTAAACCTTTAAATGAAATTTATAATTATACCTTTTATTTTTTAGAAAGTTTTAGATTTAGTTCTGAGATTCTGAAAACCCACCTCATTTAATGCCACTTTTTCCTTGGGTAAATTTTGCTTCCTGGAAAAACACATGTGCCGTCACCCTTCCTCTTGTCAATAATACGATTATAAACATTATAGAACTTCTCAACGAAGTGTGTCAATAGAGAATAAAATAAGAAAGATCCTGCTTTCTCTGAAGCCTTTCGTGAATGTGTTGACCTTAAATTGCAAAATGTTGTCATTACAAATGATATTGATGAGCCTTTTGATGAGAATATTGAAGTCCTCTATTCTTGAGTCATTTGATACCACATGTGGTTGGTCTAAACCACAACAGAGGCGTAAAGAAACGTGGTGGTGGAATGAGACTGTAGATCGTGTTGTGAAAGAAAAGCGCCAACTCTGGAAATGTTGGAAAAAAGGTGGTCAGAAAGAGCCCTACTTGGCTGCCAAACGTAGAGCGAAGTCTGAGGTTTTTATTGCTAAGAAAAATGCTTCTGATGAAAGATTTTGCAATCTTCATGACAAGGATAAACTGAATCATGTTTTCCAGCTTGCCAGAAAGTTAAAATCTGAAAATCAGGACATTGTTGGCGAGAAATGTATAAAAAATAAAGAAGGTAATATTGTGTATGATGATATGTCGAAATTAGATGTTTGGAAGCAGCATTATGAGAGACTTTTGAATTCTGAGTTTGATTGGGACGAATCTGTCCTCTCACATGCAGAGCCCCTCATAGGTCCCCCGTTAGAAATTACACAGGAAATGGTACTGTCAGCTATAAAGAAGATGAAGTCTGGTAAATCTGCAGGCCCTAGTGGCATTGTTCCGGAAATGCCCAAGATCTCCTATGAAAGTGTTGTTCCAAAACTAACATCGCTTATAAATATGATCATTCGTGAAGGTAAAGTTCCCGCTGAATGGAATGAATCTTTCATCATCAGTTTATACAAAGGCAAAAGGTGAATCACTTGAGTGTGGCAACTATCGTGGTCTTAAGTTGCTTGAAGTCTTACTTAAAGTTCTTGAGCGTATTCTCGAAACTCTTATCAGAGAGCAAATCTCAATCGATGAGATGCAGTTTGGCTTCATGCCTGGTCGTGGTACGACTGATGCTATTTTTATTCTTCGCCAGCTACAAGAAAAAAAGGAAAGATATTTTCTTCGCTTTTGTAGATCTGGAAAAGGCTTTTGATCGCATACCAAGGAAAATACTATGGTGGGCTATGCGTAGCCTTGGTGTCCCTGAATGGATTGTACGAACTGTCCAAGCGATGTATAATGGTCCAAGATCGTGTGTCAGGATCAATGGTGAGTTTAGTGAAGAATTCAACGTAAATTTTGGTGTCCATCAAGGCTCAGTCCTAAGTCCTCTGTTGTTCATAATTGTCATGGAGGCTCTGTCCCGAGAATTTCGAACTGGCTGTCCATGGGAATTACTGTACGCTGATGATCTTTTTATTATCGCAGAAACAAAGGATGAACTCTTGTTAAAGCTTGCTCATTGGAAGCAAGGAATTGAAGCTAAAGGTCTTCGTGTTAACACTCGTAAGACCAAGGTTATGCATTGTAAAAATGGCCAGAGTGAAAGACAAAAATTAAGTAAATGGCCTTGTGGTGTTTGTTATAAGGGTATAGGAAGCAACTCTATTCTATGTAGCAGGTGTCAATGCTACATACACAAACGTTGCTCCGGGATAAAAGGTCGCCTGAAGGAAGACTTGAATTATGTTTGTCCAGCCTGTTTAAATCCTGTTGTTGTACCTCCACCTAGTATTTTTGCTATAGATGGTTCTAATCTTGAAGTTGTTCAGACTTTTTGTTATCTTGGTGATATGATTGGTAACAATGGTGGCTGTTTTGATGCCATTACTTCGCGTATCAAATCAGCATGGAAGAAATTCAGGGAGTTACTTCCCATTTTAACAAATAAAAGTACTCCCATCAAGTGTCGTGGTCGTGTATTCTCATCGGCTGTGAGAGGTGTCATGTTGCATGGGAGCTCAACTTGAGCTGTAACTGTGGATGATTGTAACAGGCTTATTCGCAATGATAATGCTATGGTCAGGTGGATCTGTTCGACACGTTTGTCAGAAAGAATCTCTATGACTGCTCTTAGGGGTAGGCTTGGCGTTGATTCAATTGACATTTTGCTACGCCAAGGTATGCTACGCTGGTTTGGCCATGTCCAACGTATGGATGAAGATTGTTGGCAAAAGAAAATCCTTTTCCATGTCGTGGAAGGTAAATATTTGGGCAGACTAAAAAAACGATGGATGGACAATATAAAAGACAACCTCAAATCTGCTAATGCAACTGTCGACATGACTAATGATCGTGCAGCCTGGCGTTCAGTCATTAGAGGAAGGCGTCCAACCCCAGATGCTGGGAACCACGGACGTTAAATCGTGCAGTAAGTAAGTATATGAAAATCTGAGCACGGATTTGAAATTGGCAAGGTTCAAATATTCTAAAAAATTCAATGTCATGATTGTTTTCTTCTTCATTTTTCAACTTCTCAAAAATTCTTTATCCCTTAGATTATTCTCCTTGGAAATATCTTTTCCAACGGCTGAGAAAATGCTCAAAAACTAAAGCGTCGACATACTTTTCAGGCAGACTTTAACTGCGAATTCCAAAAATCAAATATGACCCACCACAGTACTAACTGTCATGATGTCTGGTACCATAATTGCATGACCCCGACTCCTGACCAACAGTGACACCTAGACATTTTAAACCATTTTTTTACTGAAACTTATCGAGCCTCCTGTGATATTTTACTCTATCTCACTGAAACTTGCTCGATGGTATAAAGTGTAGAAATGTTGAGGTTTTTGTCGGTCATTTATCGATCATACACTCTGAAATTGATAAAAAAACAATCTGATTATACCTTCTATTATCCTTCAGATGAATTTCGTATTCTTCAACTCAAATGACAAACATTATTTTGTACATTTTGGAGATTCTACAAAAAAAAATCATTTCTGTGGTGCTTCAATTTCTTCCACATAAATTCTTGTTGACGATTTCCAACCAGTCATTCCATGTCCACCTTTTACACCAGCACAATCTCCAATAGACAGAGCGACTTTAACTGTACCAGTGCGGTTGATTTGACAATGTCCAGAAAAGGTTCTAACTTGGTGTAGATCATGCTGTAATGGTACTGCTGCATGGGAAATATACACAATTCCGTCAATAGGTACAGGTGAACACTCACCCCCATCAAGAGTGATGTACCAGCGTTTACAGCATCCAGCACAGTTATGATTTCTTAGATTCCCTGTTACTTGAAATTTCAGATAAGTCTCCTTGGAATTCTTCTTGAAACTACACTCCTAAAAATTCAATGCATCAGATTTTCTTTGTATAATTTTGGCTTGCCTACCCATAACGCTTCTAATCTCTATAAGGGATGGTATTCAAGAAAGATATAGAAAATCTGAAAACATTTTCAGTGAAATTCAAAATCTTCATTTTTTCATCCTCTTTTTCACCTATACTTTCGAAAGTTTCGAAAGACTTTGAAATCTTTAATATCATCCGCATAAAGTTATCTTTTCAACGAGCTATTATTTTTGATGATATCTTCTCTCCAGTACGAGCAATACATCAAGACTGCCAATTTTTTGGAATAGACTTTATACACTTAAAAACAAACCTTGATAACTCCTGATTGCCTTTTATCATCAATGTTGTTCCACGCGCATTCCTTCCAATTTCTAACAGCGTCTACACCATTTCGACCGTTCAATCCATTCACTCCATTTTGTCCATTTTGTCCGTCCCTACCATCAATACCTAAAATAAACCATATATATTCACTGCATTCTCTATATAATCATGCTAAGGTCTTAACAATTCGAACTTCAATTATTATATAAGACGAACTTCAATTATTGAAATTTTCCAATTCGAACTAATAGTTCCCAGTTCCCCTGTCAATGAGATTAAAAGTAAGTAACCGGAGTTGATATAAAAATATCTACCATCAACACCATTTCTCCCGCTTCGTCCATCTTTCCCATCTTTTCCATTTTGGCAAAAGTTTTGAATCGTGCAACCGTTGTTACAACACTGAAATAAAAAACACAATTAATGTTTTTTAGGAAAGTTAAATGATATCGGAGGATGCGAGTTGGCTAGTCTGTCCTTTTTAATACACGCTTATTTTTTGAAATTTGTTCTTAAATCTTTATTGTTCTAAACAATAGAGCTAATGTTCTGAGGGCCTAAATCTGGGACTGGTGTTCTTATAAAATTCTTCTTATAATTTAAAAACGTGTATTCAAATTCAATTCATAGTAAAAAGATTTACATGTCCTGAGGATTTGCATACGTCACCAAAGGCAAATCGATTTACAGCAATACACAAAATCATGCATAGTATAAACTTGGTCATGTCTGCTTCAATAGATACTAAAAACAAACGAGAGAAGAGAAGAAATATGTATGTAGTTGTTAGATATGGGAACTAGCAAAGAATCAATTGTCTGCGTCCAATAGAACCCAGTCGCCTGGATACAAGGGCTTTAATTTGACCTGGTTTCTTTATCCTCCTAACCTTCCTTATTAAAACCATGATATTTTTTTAGTTTTGTAAGAAAATGGTTACCCTTGAGTGAATAAATTTTTGCGTACGGACAAAATTTTGTGGATCGACCTCTGATTTCATTAATTTTCCTTAGAGTCTTGGCCAAAATTCGGATTTTAAATTTTTCGTCATGACAAATTTTTGCGA
This sequence comes from Clytia hemisphaerica, assembly GCF_902728285.1. Lineage (NCBI taxonomy): Eukaryota > Metazoa > Cnidaria > Hydrozoa > Leptothecata > Clytiidae > Clytia > Clytia hemisphaerica. Next base: position 585,366 of record NW_027103336.1, read on the forward strand.
AAATGCGAAAATTGCGAAATTAATCTTCGCGAAATTTAATGCACTTACGGTATGCGTTGTTGTCGTTACGTTCAGAAACTGATAATGAGACCAATAGTTTGATGTCATTATTATAATATTCATTTGTGTTATCAGTTGCTAAAAAATATTTGTTCAACCCACTGTAAAATAATTATTTATGTTTTTTCTGATATACCATTTTTTCAGCTTCAAGTGACTGCTTGAAGTAAGTAAGCATTTGCACAGGTGTCTTTCAACCTTCATGAACTTTAAAGCAAACTTTCAGCAATAGAGTAAATAATTACCTTTCCGAGAAGAAGTACAAGATTTCTGACAGTCAAAAACTAAATTCGGAAAATTCAGATAGCTATAAGATGGCATATGTTTACACTTCCCTCTCCGACTGTTATAGTTGACCTCCCCAAGCTCCCGGAGTATTATTATTGGTTCTGGAATTTTATTGTTGTTTTTCCATTACAGGGATGGTCATGCTGCAAGAAACGATCAACCGATTTTACGGAATTCCTAAACATCCCTGTAAGTGTGAACATTTTCAGATTGAGGTTGCAGTTGGTCAGTAAAATCGGGTTGAACATCCAGGGTGATCAGTATAACGAGGTCGAAAATCCAGGGTGGTCCAAAGAAATGGGAGAAAAAATCCAAGAGGGTCCTGAAAAAACGAGAAAAGAATCCAGGGGGGGTCACCTTTTAAAAAAAACCACTTCTCAACTACCATTTATAAAACAAAAATACAAGAAATTTCCGGCGTTGAAATGAAAGAATGACTTTGTTTTTGACAATGATGGCTACAGTACAATCAATACAACTTTTTGCTCTGAGAGTGCCCAGAAGATGGTAGAAATTGATTCTCCACAAAATAAGCCAATCCCTATATTCTTCGAAATATCTTGGCATTTTGTATGAAGTATATTTCCTTACTGTAAAGGGCTGTTCCAAAGGCTTCCACAATCCGGAGAAACCAAAACTACCAGAAAAGAAGGTGGAACCAACACCTGACATATCTGAGGTATCATTCACAACAACTGACGTATTCTTCTTCATTTTTTCCAATTTTTAAGTTGATTTGGGGATTTTTGAGACTAAATTTGCTTTTTGTCATGACATTTTCTTTCAAGAAATTTAAAGAGGTATTTTGACACACATTTTAGGTTGATGGAAATAAAGAAAGTCAGGTTTCAGCCCTCTATTTCGCAAAAATTAGTGAAAATCTTGGATAAAAACAAAGAATAGTTAATGAATCGCGAAATTTTTTTCTCGCGAAATATTTTTGAAAAGCTGAATTTGCGAAAGTTAATTTGCGCGAAATGCAAAAGCTTATTACTAACCACCATGGTTTATTATTATGCTTAATTACACGAAGGTCGAAAAATTTCTGCAGATAGCAAGGTTGTTGATGTTTGTTGATGTTTTATTTGATTTTTAGGTCATAACGGATGGTTTACCGAAACTAATGAAACAAAAGGACCCCGACACTGTTTTAGAAAGACCTAGGTAGCTTTTCATTTCTTTTTCATTCAGCTCTACCCCCATTGAATAAAATACCTTTGTTACTAATTTCAGTATTCACTTTCATGAACAACAGCTCAAAAGGTTTAATTTTGTTGCAGTGGTTGAAAGTCTTTGATATTCAATATTTTTTAGTGACGGTACACCATCGATGAAATTGAATTTCAACATTTCACAATCCCTGAAAACAGCTCTCCAGAAACTAAAAGAAAAACTAAAACAAAATAGTGGTGAACAAGGTATAATAATGCATATTTCTTCGATGCTCCATTTTCCATATGGCAGGGTCCTAGCAATGAAGTTGATATGTCCAAAAATCTTTGGCTATCTTAAAATCTTTCCGGACACCTTTTTTGGACACCTAGATAAATTACAGGCTTCATTAATTCCGTACTAAATTCATACCATCATAAAGTTTAAGAATAAGAAAGAATAAGTACAACGACCACAAGCAAACATTTAAATTGAATTGGGCCATTCATTTTATATCCATACAGGGGGTGGACGAACATTTGCAGGGGGTTAGACTGATTTTAGTTCGTGCACCATCACTTTAAGGTATGAAAAAAAATTTTCCAAAGGTCTTCTTGGAAATTTTCCCATATTCCATGGGGTATCCACACATTTTCTAAAATTGTTTTTTACTTGAAAAGGTTCGTCCACCCCCTCCTGTATGGAAATTTAATTGAATGGCCCATTGCTACTAAATTGATAAGGTTGTGCTTATTTCCTTGTTAGCACTTTTCTTTATACTGGTACCCCTAACCCTAAAGCTTCCCTGAAACAGATGAGGAAATTTTTATTGATCTCACTGAGAGATGATTTAGATGCGTGTTTGTTTTCAGACGATAACGATGACAGTATAAAAGTTGGAGCACCTTGTAAACATAGCGGATGTGAAATGGTAAGCAAACTCTCCCTTTATGTGTTTAGATACCCCTAGTGGTTTGCGTGATGGCGTACTTCAAAAAACTATTTATACGTGATGGCGTGATCAAGATTTATGGCGTGATGATGGGGCAACAATTAGAAGCGTGATTTGTGATTTGAACTATTTCTTGCTATTTTTGCGTGCTGACAAATTTTAGTGATTTTCATGATACGTGATGGAGAAAAACATTTGCGTGATGAAGGATGCTATGTGGGTCCTCCTTAAGGCCTGTTTCCATCGATCGCGTCTGCGTGCACGCTAGGTCAAAATTCTTAAAGTAGATTTGGATGCACACTCCGCGCGATCAATGTTTGATTTCCATCAACAAAGAGGTGGACGCGAACACAATATGTATGTTTACATATGTTTACAAAAATTTCAGCGGATAAAAGAGTTTAAAGGCGTACGCATTTTGTGTACAAGAAAATTTAATTCGTTACTTCAATGTGTTATTTTAGGAACTTTTAGAAAATTTTGGCCAAGCGTGTATGCTCGATGGAAACAGGCCTTTACAAAACGAATATGTACATCTGTGTACTTGTACTTGTTATGTTACTTATATTTATTCCGAATGGGATAGTTTTCTGACTTTCTTTACATAATGATTATTATTTCCTTTTCATTTTAGAAATTTTTAGGAGAGGATCGAACACACGGAGAATGTACTTATCACCCTGGATATCCTGTTTTCCATGAAGGGTATGTATGGGGATAATTATTTCTATGAATTCCTTTGCACTTTTTGCCCAAAGAATCTTGAAATAAAATCTCTTTGGGATGTTTTGAGTGTAGGAGAATTACATTACCGTTAGAAATATAAAATAAAATTTACTTGTCTTTACGTTACTCTTTCAGCTATAAATTTTGGACATGTTGCAATAAACGGACATCTGATTTTAACGAGTTTTTGAAACAAAGTGGATGCTCAGTAGGAACGTGCGTTTGGATGAAACCAAGTGAGGTTAGTAGGTTTCTACACTAAATCGAAATCTATTCCCGAATAAATTAGTGGAGTACTGGGATGCTCATTGATATACAGCCCCCAGAATGCTGGTTTGACTTTAATCGCTGATTACTAGTCACAAACAAGTTTAAAAGACTCTCGATTGGCCAGATCCATTAATGCAAGCGTTTCCTTGTAAAAAAGTCCAAATATGATATGATTGGACGATGATTAATTGATAATTTTGAGGTTTTGTGAAATTTTACAGAGCTTTTTTCCTTCACATTTCCCACTGTTTCTGTATTGCTAATCGCTAGGTTGAAAATGAGTCGACAAAAGGCGATACAGGAAGATTTGCTAATACATCTTCTTTCCGAATTTATCAACGTCAAGGGTATCTGTACCTTTTTCGTGAAGTTAATAAATTGAGACTTATTTTTTACTTTTTATGGGCTTTTTTGACATAAAAAGTACTGATTTTGACGTCAATTCTAAATGTCGCATTTTTGGGTAGTTTTAAAGGTTGTAAATCCGATTTTGTTTGAATTAGGGGTATGATGTTATGCATTTTATTGTTCATAATCTTGGGCTCTATTCAACGGAGAAACTTATTTTTCATGTAATTGACTTCATCTTAAAAAATGGCAAGGCTTTGAAGTTTTCACAAATCTTTAACATCTTTTAAACTTTCAAAGTTTTTACAAATTTTTGACATTTTTTAAACTTTCAAGTTTGACCCTTTCAATGACAAAGTTTGTAAACACAAATGATCTTGTGATTCAGTTTTTGATAAGTCGTAAATACTGAGAACTGAATCAGCAAAGTGCTTTTCCTGAGTATATAGCCTTTTTCACCTTGTTGACAATCTTCAAGCTGACAATCTTCTGTATTTTGACACAATTTGACACCCTTAAATCTGAATTTTAACGATAAACGGCAGGTTACTTATTTTCAAGTCTATCATTTTTAGTTTAAATGCGCCTTAATTCAATCCGAATAAAACTCTGAAAACTTAAGATATAGCTATCTAAAACCGTTTTTTAGAAATCGTCAAAAATGTTGACCTGCATTCTCGGGGCCACTAAATTTGTTTTTCGCTTTCTGACGTTACTTTGATCGGCAAAATATAATATTTTGAAACGGTATTTTGGGGAAAAAAAGTCTTAGTGAAAGATTTTTAAGGTGGTAAAGCAGAGGAATGTAAAGAGATGGAAAAACAGCTTCTTGAAAACAATGGAAAAACGGCTCGTCATATACCAGGTCTCTTGCCCTTTAAGGGAGTTTATGTCGAGTAAATAGGTTTCTTTTGTTGTCGCTATAAAAAATCTGCATAATTAGCGTGTTGTGACAAAATTCTTTTTGTTTCAAGCCTGATTATGCGCAAACTTTTAGGGCTTATATTTTGGGTACACCTCTCCTTTACGAAAAGGTACTTATATCTTCTTGCTCAGAATTTCCTAGCGATTCTACTGATATAACCGCATCATGACCGCATCATTATATGGAAAGCTAGAGCGCGAGAAAATTATAACTTCATCTTGATTTTACTCTACTTCTGACAGTTTTACAAGAACCAATTTAATACCATTGCGTTAAGAATTTCTTTTTCTATACATTGGTAAAAATATTGCTCCTTATTCTTAAAAATTGAACTAGTAATCGGCAAAAAAGGAAAAACAAATATTCATTTTTGTCGTCAAATCATGTAGAAACCGTCCGATTTGTATGGCGAGCCGTCTTTGCTGGACTTTCATTTAATGACCTAATCAACGTTTTTACAATAGAATTTTCAATAGAAGTGATCGTTGAACTTTGAGTAATCAGAAAAGCTGTTTTCCATCTCTTTACATTCCTCTGGGTAAAGGTTGTAAATTATTAGCAAAACACAAAAAATGAGAGCAAATGTAAATTTGACCTCCATTCATTAATAATGTTTTAACTTCCGAATTTATTGCAAATCGTATTTTGCTTTTGCTTGAAATTGACTCTGATAGGTTTTTATTGCACAGCTTTTTACCTTTCTTAAGATCACTTTCAGAAAAGGATATATATTCTTGTTTTAGATCGCAGAGAAAAAGTCGGTTTGTCGTTACGATTGGCATCAAACGTCGAAAAATGTCATCATTTCCATATACGCAAAATGTTGCGAACCTGAAAAGTGTTGCGTGGAAGTGAACCAAACCTCGGTAGATATCATACCTGTCTTCAATTCAAAACACCCGGAGAAGAAGTTTCTATATCAAATCATTTAAAATGGATCGAAAATCTAAGCATGTATTGTCTTTATTTTTCAGACAAAAGACTGGTCAAAAGAGACTCTTTTTGAGTTTAACTTCTTTACTATACTTATATTTAGATGAAAGCATCCGTGGCATTCAACGGTGGAGTCAATGTGTTCGATCTAGAAGTCAATCTTAACGGGGTAACAATGAAACTTGTTTGATATTTTTCTACCATTATTTGTTTCTGGTTAGTTAAGGTCGCTACCCACTCAGCATTTTATTGTCGGCGAACAAGGCGCACATCTCGGGCGCTTTGGTCGCTGAACGCTTTTCCTATTCCACTGACTCAAAATAAAAGGGAGATTAGTTTATTAAGGGGAGATATGATGCACATTTTTTCTTTTTTCTATTGTTGATATCTTTTTGCACACGGTACAAGAGAGTTAAATGTCTCTTCTGATTGGCTATTTAAAAAAGAACAATAGGGAAGCCGCACAGCCTAGCGAAAAAAAGTTGAAAAGTTTCAACTCTTCTCTTGTTGCGCTCAAAGCGACAGCCTTTAAAGGCTCAATTTATGTAATTTATGCAATAATTAAGCCGTGCGCCTTGTTCGCCGACCATAAAATGCTGAGTGGGTAGCGGCCTTTAGGTCTTTATCTCATTTTTTTGTAATAAGCAACTCTAATTTTCGGGTCAACTCTAGGGTTACTTAGCGTTTTAGCTCATCTTATGAAAAATTTACAAAGATCACCACTGATATTATACCATATTTATATAACTACATGTGGTCTAAAAGAACGACAAATTACGCATGCGTGTTATTAATGCAGGAATTGTCAGTCGAACCCACTGTTATGGGGCCAATGGCTAGCCTTAGCCCTCGAGGCTTAGCAACCTTGTTGCTAATAAAATGAAATGTGTATGATCGTACTGACACGAAATATTTATATGAATTTTGTATTGTATTTATCAAGCTTTTGATTGAAATTTTCATCTACCAGGTAATTGTACCGGAGAAAAGCAGCGTTGAGTATCTTGGCACGAAATGCGAAATCAAATTAATAAAACGTGATCAATTCAGTTGGCCAAAACTCGAATTTGTTGCACCATCCAGTTAAAATGACATTTAATAGTTTTTTTGCATTTTTTTTAATATTATGTAAAGGATACTATAATCTGAGCTAATTTTTCTTTACTGGCCTTTGGATCATAGTACCACCTAGATGATTTGATGAAAGAACACTCAGATACTTTTTAACCCGGTGGACTAAGGAAATTAAAATCGAAGATTTATTCGTCCTTTCAAAGATTTTTTTTTATTTGGAGACAAACTAAAAATACTAAACTAGCATAGATATATTAGGCATTTATTATTTGATACTTTTTTTATTATTTCTGTTAATAGATTTTCCGTTCCCCATGAATTCAAAGTCTTTTTTATTACTTTTACCAGGCATTATATTATCTACTAAGGGAATGCTTTAAAATTTCGATAAGATTTTTTTCGTCGAAAAATCGCGAAATTTTCTGGTTGCCCAAAAGTGAGCTAAAAATGGTACTGAAAACGTCAAAAATAGTATCCATGGCAGTAGCAGTGTCAACCTTGGGGAAATCAGTTTCTCTTGATTTCTTTTGCAAATATTAAGGTTTACAAATTTTTTGTTTCGGATGTTTTACCAGGTTCGAGCCAGGTTCAAGCAAAAACTTATATAACAACTCCTTGAACTTTCATCTTAAGCTCAAATTGGAATGTCGGTACTAATTAATGTCTTAATGAATGACGAACGATAATTGTTGATATGTGTCGACGTCATTTAATTTTTTAAATGACGAAAAACCTTTATGCAAAATATCAAATAATTTATGCCAAAATTCCGATTTCAAATCAAAAGTTTCTTAGAGTAATTAACATGTTCATACACACTTTTTCTTTTATAAGAATAGCTTCTTTTAGAATATCAGGGTGTGATTTTGGAGTTAGAACAATAGGCCTTTTGTTTAGAACAATGCTCGCCCTCAGCCAAAAAAATTCCACTAATAAAAAAAGCGTGTACTTAGTGAGATAAAATCAATTCATGATATGCATCACTGCAATGACGATGTAAAATGAGTCAATACGTCACTTGCAACTAATCAGCTGTTTGGTCCATGATGTAATGTTAGAAGACATTGCAATGGTACATGTCTTGAATATAAGTAGTGCAAGGGATCATAAGAGATAGAATAACTAATATTATTTTGTTTCTCTTTAAATAAATCAAATAATGATATCCGAATAATATTCGATAATTCTGTAATTTCTACATCGTAAGCCACGCCCAAAAAGTATTACATGTTTTTTCTTTTATAAGCATAACGTTTATAAGCATATGCGGGCTCAGTTTTTGGTACCTAAACAATGGCTCTATTGTTTGAGAACAATAGAATGCTAAGCTTAATGCGAGCCTGGTGTAGGGGCAGACACTTGCTTATAAAAAAAAAACATGTACTTGATAAAATGGTTTCAAAAAATCTATGAAAACAAAAAATTTCATCTAAACAGTCATTTTCAGTTTGGACTTAGGAAGCGGTCATAAAGTATCTACTGGAGGGGGCTGAAGGATTTTAGGGGGGGGGGTACGAAAAATTTTTGCCACCCTTAGGGGGGAATCGAAAGTTTTTTGCCATCCTTAGGGGGGTGCGAAATTTTTTTGACATCCCACCAGGTTGATTCAAAAATGAATTTTTTTTAACCATTTATGAGTCTTTTTTTTATTTTTTTCGCCCTGACGGCCGATCAACTTTAAAACTACATTAACGGCTCTGACCATAGTCGGAAAATCGATTTTAGTATTTGAACATAAAAGTTACGCTTTAGGTTCTTTAACACTTTCAACAAAGAATTGCCTTTATAAATTGCTTTTTAATCAAATCCCTTAATGACGTTTATGAACTTTAAAAAGACGTTAATAATATGTTGCATCGCCTTCTTTTATAAAAAGTTTTAATGGGTAATTAACCTTTTTGTTTCGAAGTTCTTTGAAACTGTCTGCAAAGAATTGAACTGTTTGAAAAACTTTTCTAAATTAATGCATCAAAAGTAATGGCTGTTTTTCTATGAAAAATTGGGATGGGAAATTGGTCAAAAAGCACTATTTTCAAGATTTTGAAGCAAATAAGCTTTTAGAAAAATTTTCCGAAAAAATGTTTTTAATTCGATAAAAGATACACCGTCTACCGCAAATTTTTTTTCAAAATATTTTTTCTTCGCCGAAACTAAGCTCTTCAAAGTTTTAATACTCTTCTTCGCAAAAGTCTTCATTTATTCTTCATCAAATTTTTTCATTGGGATTCTTAAATTTTCAGACTCGCGGATAATTGGCCTAACAGAATATGTATAACATATGCCACAGTTTTGCGCGCTACATCAAATAAATTTTCAGGTTTTAGCTAAATGAGAGGGTTAAAAATTTTAAATGTTCTCTGTCGGCGCAAACCAGTTGTGCCTCAGTTATAACACTCACAACGATAAAATTTCCCCAAAAGAACACACAAAAATTAAATGATATAAATGAGATTGTAAAGTTCAAAAAGCGATGTCTGTCAGGCAGGGGGGGTTCGAAAGTTTTTTTCCGATTTTCGGAAATCCTCCGCCCCCTCTTGTAGATACTTTATGACTCTCCCTTAAACCATGATTATCAAAAATCCTGAAATCCTTTATGATATGAACATTTATAAATTTTTACATCATTCAGGTGGGAAATTTATTGGAGAACGAGTACGCTAAAATATATTGGCAATTTTGGGTATTTTAACGTTTTTCAGAATATAAAATGCTAGAATTGCAGTTTCAGTACTTCCACTTAATTTCATTGGATTTTTCGATTTTGGAGGGATTAAATGACTTCCAGGCTATATTCTCAGCCTTAAATTGGAACATTTTTGAGCTGAGCGGTTTTAAAGTCTTCAGGGAATTCCCCTTTTGTGCCAAATATTTCAGCGCCGATTGTAGACAGTTTGGTTTTTGTGGTTTAAAGTAAACCTAAATTTTGAGCGCCACAGACCTAAATTTTGAGCGCCACAGACCTACATTTTGAGCGCCACAGACCTACATTTTGAGCGCCACAGACCTAAATTTTGAGCGCCACAGACCTACATTTTGAGCGCCACAGACCTACATTTTGACGACCAAAAGGTACTGTTAGCATTTTATCTATCAAATCTATGCTCGTATTCTTTAAATGTTACCAACATATTGGGGGCCACATAGTACAGTGTGTCCCAAAGAATGCAGAAAAATTTCATACAAAGTAAAATCCTCATGTAAAACAGGCTGCTTGTAAGGAAGCATAATATGGGAAAGCTTAGTTATATTGGTGATTGTATTCTTTTAGTATTCAAACTGATTTTGACCCGTTTCTTTTCTACAATCAGTGCCATAATATATTGGCACTTTTGGCTAATTTACCATTTTTCGAAAATTGAAGTTCGAGCGAGAATGCCAATTTCAGGCCTTCAACTTGATTTCATCGATTATTTCAGATTTGTTTTCTAGGCTATATTTCAAGCCCTACTGGACCCTTTTTGAACTTTTGGGCCAAGTATTTTGTCACTGATTGTACATCTCGAATCGCTTTATCAAAGCGACCTTGGTTATAAACTATTTAATAATTACGGCCGGGGGCGTTTATTCGAAGTAATATGGTATTTCAATCTCCAAAGCTATTCTTGGGAATCGACTATCTATTGATTGAACCATGAACATATAAACGACTGGACATCCATCTCCTTTGTTTTTTTGAAGATAACAGTGCTAGCTTCGTTGCCGCCTCGTGAGAAGCATAAAATGAAACAATAGATTTTGATGATATACCACTTGGGAATACCTTGCTAACAACGTCAAAACTTCGACAAAAGTCTCTGTTGTTCTACTCTTCTCAAGTCTTTTATCTATATCATGACAAAGATAACAGAGGCAAAATCATCGTCAGCTTGTCAAAACTCAGACTATTATTTTTAGTGTCGAATAATTTTAGAGAGTGTCACATTCTAATTTTGATATTCTTATGACACAGGCTCTCAACTTTCGCAAGCTATTTTTTTCAAGTCGTAAAAAAAATTATTGGAGTGACAAAAGGGATTCAAAAGTATACACGCAGTTGAAACTCTGCATTTCAGAGTTGAAAAATGTTGATAAAATATATTGCAAACTTGTGAAAAAATTCGAAGATAATGTTTTTGTGAATTACGAGTAATGTTCAAACTCTATCAATCATTTTACCTAAATAATTCAAAAAAATAAAATTATGACGGAATATTGTCGGATTTTTTATACCAATTTTGAAATACAGGCGGCAACGAAGCTCGCTTCAAAGAGACAATAAAAAATAGATGTCCAGTCGTTTATATGTTCATGATTGAACAGAGAATTTCAATTATTTTAAGCGGAGGATATTACTTTATATAAAAAATTGTCCGCTTTTTTGGGTGCACAATGTATACCTGGGAATTCAAAACATTGGGTCGAGATTTCGAAAAACGTACTTTCAGTGCCAGAACATTTTACCAACCAATAAGAACGTACTCTGACAATCCCAAGTGAAAATATCAACTCGGAAGGCTAGAAAAGAGATTTTAAAGTTGACAGGGTGACTCCTAAGTCCCTTAGCAACCGTTTTTTAAATGTTTATTCCAAGAAATTCTCATTGAATTCTTTTAAGATATTATTTTCTAAGGAGACGCGTCTCTCGTGCTGGCAAGGCAAAAAAGAAAATTATCTTTGTTGAAAAACTAGTTCGATTTTCTCATAATTTCAAGAAGATACTTTCAAATATTACAATAAAGTTAAATTCGTAAAAAAGATTTTAAAGTTGTAATGTAATTATTCCCCACCAAGTCTAATAAATAAATTCAAAAAAAGTTAGTAAAAAACTAACAAATGTTTTTTAATAAGAGTGTTATTAGCAGAAATTCAGTAGAAGAAGCATCCTACTACCTACTATCTCTGCTTACAGTCGATCCTTTTGAATGTAAGCCAAAATGCTAAAAAAGAGTTTGAAAAATTAAAAAAACAGAATATAAACTAATGATAAAACTACCAGCAAAAAAAAAGAAAAGATTAAGTCCACAAAGAATATTTTTACAAAATGTGCTGATATACTAAATTAAATCCTGACAAAATAATTTTCATTGTGAAAGAGAGGTCAATCAATGTCAATATGCAATTTACACATCCAGTTTGGTGCAAATTTCAAGAAAGAAAGTTGAACTGCAGTCAACTTCCTAACAATTAATACAACAAAAAATGTGACTTAACTGCCATATAAATATGTTGACCTTCCAAATTAATAGGACAGAAAATTATGTACAATTAATTATTCTAATAAAAATTCAAAAAACTAAATTATACTTTTTTAAAGATTTTTTAAAAACAATCTAATCTACTAAATTAAAGACGACACTACCATTAAATCCAAAAGTTGGTCTCAAGCCATTAATCTTAACAGAAGATACGGGAGATCAATTTGTCTATCAATGACGTCATACAATACGCTCATTCCAAAAAAGTTGAGCTGCAGTCAACTTTATCTTCACCAGCCCACTGTATCGCGTCATCTTACAAAACTGATGCCCCGCATTTCAAAGGTTGAAGTATTTTGATCTCAACTACGCAATATAAAAATGAATATGCTACTATGTTAAAAATATGAACGCGAATATTCTGCATTAGTCTTTATTCGTATTGATTCTTTATGAGTTCATACCAAAATAAATCGCCTGTTCATCGACCTTCCATGGGAAAGTTTTTGAGTAGATTGGTACTCAAGTTAAAAACATGTGCTTGTTTTAATTCGACAAGTTAATACCAGTTCACAGCTGGGAATTTGTATCATTTTGGTTCTGCAATTTCAAAAGCAACCAAGATATCTGTCACTCAGTCCTTAAAGTATCACGAGAACAAATCCTTCTCTTCCACATTAACACACAACTGTGTTCATCAAACTAATTGTTTCAATATATTTTCATCAAGTTGTTGTTTCAACGATACCAGATAACTCTTAAAATCTTGATCATCTTCTTCTACTATCGTTGTCTCAAGAAGTTTTAACTGCTTCGTCAACTCTGAAATATATTTTTCATTTTTGAGTTCTTTGACGCATGATTGGACAGAAACGACGAGAGCTTGGATGACTTTCTCTTTCGAATCATAATCTTCACTTTGAAGCATTGGAACAAGTAGATGGCACCAACCAGCTTCTTTGAGAGATTTGAATAATGGAGACCTGAATGAAAAATGGGAAAAGATTGTGAACAAATATAGCTCCTTACCAAACCTTAGCCCCGGCCTCTCTTTGAATACTTTAGGCGTACAAACTTTCGCGAGGTCGAAAAATCAGGAAGAAAATTTGATATTTATTACGATTTCGAGGTTTTATAGATTTCCAATTTTTTTGAGGATTTTTCGCGAGCATAAACTTTCGCGAATTGCCCTGTTAAAAATTTTCAAAGACATTTACTTTCGCGAAAAAGGCCAAAAATTTGCGAAAATCGCGAAAGTTTCTACTCGCCAAAGTTTGTACACCTAAAATAGTAGTAAGGTAAAATTCGTCTAAGCTCATAAGTTTACTTTAATGGGATAAATTTTCGCGGGGATTAATTTTCGCGGATTTCGCGGATTTGGGTGTCATCCGCGAAAATAAGTCCCATTGGAAATTTGAAAAAATCCCATCCGCGAAAATTAGTTTCATCGAAACATTTGGATTTTTTTTGCAATCCGCGAAATTTCTGTTTTTATCGTTTTTTATTATATTTTTCTACATGAGGGCATGCAACCCTCGAAAAAGGTCAAATCCTCGATATGCTTGTTAGCAAAAAATCGTTTTCCTCAAAAAAATTTTCACAAATTTACAAACTTGGAAGAGGTATTGGAAAAATTTTTATCTAAAGTGATCGCTTATTGTTAAAAGCTTTTCAATGTAAGAGGGTAATCCAACTGGCTTGAAATTAAACATTTAAAATTAAACATTTAAAAGGATATGTAAGAAAAGGAGGGAAAACGGAAAACAAAAGAATTTATTTTCAATGATAAGAAAGATTTTATTTCAATGTTTTGACCCTTTTCAAAAATTTTAATTTGTATTTTATTGGGGTCGCGGATTGGGGCCGCGAAATTAAATCCCCGCGAAAATTTATCCCATTAAAGTAGAAGGGCTGTCCTATGAAATGCTAAAACGGTAGAAGTCAACATTCAAAATATTCAACAACAAGATAATCAAAAGAAATGGTTTGTCCAGCCCCCTGTATGGATATAAAATGGTATGGCCAAATCAAAAGAACAAGAACAAGAACAACTTACTGTTCTCCTGGTTTCATCTTTCCAGCTTGAATCAACTTCTGCATAATTTCATTTTGTTCAACAATGAGATCATACATCATGGTCACAGCTTTCACCTTCAAAGCATTTGATTCAGATTCTTTGATAATACGAAGAACTGAACCTAAACCTCCATATTTGACAAACTCATTTTGAATTTGATGATTGCCACGAATGACAGCTGATACTGCATATAATCCTTTCTTCTGAGTCAACTTTTCTTTTGCTAAGTCTAACATTGGAATTAAGAATTTCAGGCCTCCGTGTTTGAAGATTGCATCTTGAACCTCTTTGTTGCTGAAAAATAGAAGAATACCAAATACAGTCAATTCACTCAATTCGAATCTTTCTGTAATTTGAACTAAAATATTGGTCCCCTCAGCTGGAAATTTCCTTCCACTTAACCTTTCTCTGATTCGAAGAAGAATCATTGAAGATCGAATTAGAGAGGGTCAACTATATCTCAAAATGGAGGGAGGAGGAAACAATGGCAAAATATTTTAAAATTTTAAATGTATCCTAGACAAAAAGTTGATCATAGAATAAAGCTTAAAATTGCCTGTTTAATACGAGCCAATGAACACAAAATTTCATTTCCATGTTTACCTTTGTGCAGCACCACCAATAACATTAGCAGCTTTTTCTTGTAAAATTTCACTTGAGTCATTCAACAAGTGAACAACTTCTTTCAATCCACCAATCTTATCTAAATCGCGTCCATTATCAACTTGATGCACGTAATCTTCTAGAGTATCTAGTGAAACAGATTTTTCTTTATCGGTTGCTTTTTCATCTTTTAGTTGGTGAACAATATCTTGCATGATTTGAACATCCGATTTGATATTCCAGCCCATGTTCTTTTCAAGATCTTTCTTAATCTCATCCATTGAACGAAATTTTTTGGCTTCAGTTTTTGGCTCATCTGAAATAAAAACCATCATTAAATAATTGTTATGTTTTGGAATAGGGAAAAGTGATATCTGTGACAGGAAATCATTTTGCATGTATAAAGTTTGCAAGTTTTCATTATTGGAATCAAAATAAATCTTGATTTCAATGATTTCTGAAAAAAATCAATAAAATTTGTAATATTGTAGGACTTACCTTTTTCCTCACCAAAACTTTCTTGCAGCATATCCTTTGCATCATCAGACCAAGTGACATGCTCTATATCCTTTGTACCGATCTTGTCTTTGAAATCGTGAAGAACTTGTTTCAAGTGTGATTTCTTATAATGTATCTTTTCATTTGAAAACGTATCAGCTGGCAATTCATCAGCAAGAATAATTTTTGGTCCTTTCTTATTCTTATTTGTCTCATCAGTAGATTTACTGCTGGAATCTGATTCCTGGAATTGTTCTCCTTTTTTCACAGACTTTTGCTCACTACTTTCAGAATCCATCAACTTAGCTTCTTTGACACCTGTTTGAAAGTTCATCCGAACATGGAGTCCTGCAGGTATGGCTTGCCCTCTTTTGATTACTTGCCATTCATGGGTTGGTATGAAACGCTCAGAATTGATACCATCCTTGATTGGCATCTCATCTGGGATGCCATCAACAACACCTTCACTGATGTCTGATACAACAATGTCATTTTCCCCATATGAAACTAAAAGGTTAAGAAAAGAAAGTCAATTTTGATGACTGACCAAAACTGAAAAAGAAGTTATTATCATTATTAATTGTCAACGTAACTGCTTTTATCTTTTATCTAATAATATTTTTATTGGGAAAAAAGTTTTCAAACAAGATCAGTCAGGGTTGAAAAACTCTTTATTTGGAATAAAATTTATAAAGCAGAAAAACTTACAATGATGAAATGCAACAGCAACAACTAAGGTCCAAACAAAACACCAAGATAACGTTAAGTACTGCATCCTTAAACAATATTTCAGTTTTAAAATTACTCTGCCAAATAAAAGGAAGTATTTTATTACATATAGAATTTTTATAAGGTTTTCCCTCCCTTAAAAAGCTGATGAAATTCAAGATAAGAGTCAAGATAATTATGGGCCTTTTTCCATGAAAAACAACATATATAATTTTCATTTGAGAGGAACATAAAGCCACTTCCAGATTCGCAATAGCTTATCTACTGATTTTTGGTGGTGTTGTATTATGGGCCCTTAACACAGTTAGGTGGTGGTTAAGTTAAGACTCAAAGCATGGAAAGAAATTATGGCTTTCAGAAAGCATAGTTAAACTCCCTTTGGACTTCTTAATAAAATTTTCTAACTGTCTTTCTTTGATTTTCTAATTTTTTCCTTTAGAGATGAAACAATTATTTGATAGAAACTCTTTTTTATTCAAACTCAAGCTTTTAAAGTTTGGAAAAATTGAGGCTCAAAACATGCTATCGCGATACTAATGACTTTATAACCACGTTTTAAACTTATCCATTTACCTGGATGCATTACAAAGGGTATTTTCACTTTCATTTTCTACCCATTGTATTAGCAACATTGCATAGTCAGAAAATAACCCCATACAGCAATAGGCCTTTTCGCTTTATTGCAGTGGCCAAATTGCTGTGGTGAGATTCCAAAGGAAAATATTCAAAACCTTTCGCCTTTCCATCCGCCATATTGGATTGTATGCAAAAATTATGGTGGCCGAATTGCCGTGGTGAAATTCCCTTAGAAAGTGTATGCAAAACATATGCAAAAAGATAGTACTAATATCAAACTTACATGCATAATTGGCATATAAATTATATAAAGTGTAAAAAAAAGAAAGATCAATTTTGCCTCTCCCACTGATTTCCCACTGATTTCAAGTTCTGTGTTTTGAAAATGTGTATACTTCATTTAGTGGAATTTTTTAATTGCATCATAACAGAAAATGCTAATAACTTTATTTAAGAACAGATTTCAAAAAGATTTTTAATGTTTAGCAATTTCTTTATAAATTATGAAGTTAAAACCTATTATCGTTTCTTTTATTATATAAATATTCTTTGTCAGCATTTACAAACTTTGTGTAAACTTATGTTTTCCATATTTTCTAACTAAATTTGAACCATATGCGTATTTTTGCATAT
Organism: Clytia hemisphaerica; assembly: GCF_902728285.1. Taxonomy (NCBI): domain Eukaryota; kingdom Metazoa; phylum Cnidaria; class Hydrozoa; order Leptothecata; family Clytiidae; genus Clytia; species Clytia hemisphaerica. Next base: position 602,384 of record NW_027103336.1, read on the forward strand.
GATTCAAAATATGGCAGATTGAAAAGCGAAGGCCTATTAAAAACTTTTTGCATCAATGTTGTGTCATTGCTTCAATGTGGGAGTTTTGAATTATTCAACATGACATCGTGATTAGCAAAAGGTCTATTGCAAGGATATCTCTGTTAACGAAGAGGTCATTTTGTGTCAACTGACAGAAACCAGCATCAGGAGATAAAAAACACAAAAATGTCCTCCTAGTTATTCAAAAGACTGTCGCCTTCACCAAAACATCTATAAAAAGCTAAAAAGGAAAAGGTCCGGGTGTTGAGAAGAATTTGTCAGTTACATCAATATGCCTTCTTACATGTCTTTAAAAATATAAATAAAAGTAATCACGGAAAAGGACGCGAAAAAAAAAGACATAAGTGTGAGAACAGAGTAATCAAACTCGTTAGAAAAAGTACCATTAGAAGTCATAAAAAACCAACCTGAATAAATGCAATCGAAATTCCAGAGAACTTCATAATTCCCCAAACAACATTACATTACCATGTCAAACTCCCATCACATAAATTTTACAATTACGTCAGAGTAGACTACGCTCGCCACCGAAGAGGTTTATTTGGAAAGGGTAATTATATTCTATTGTTCGCTTCTTTTTTAAAGATTCGCCGGGTTGGAAAAGTATGAATTTCTTTGTACATATTTTACCTACCCCAAATATTTAGGAGGCTGAGTTTTAAACAAATCGTCAAGTTGAAACGAACGATAAATGTATCAAGGTCTGTTTTATTTACCCCCTGGTGACTTAACAAAAGAGACTTAACTCAATGTTACAATCCAATTATTGAAAGTTTGTCTCAGCCTTTTTATAATGAGCGAGACATACGTTCTCTGATTACGCAATTTTCATATTGACATTTTCGAGGCATTTTGATGTAACTGTTTGTGTAGCTAGCTTCTTATGTATCAGTTTTGGCTGGCGTACCGTGAAGTTGGGTAACTTGCATCATTAGTGGAGGCTAACATATGCAAGCCCTCAAATGACTGACCAATCAATCGCTCGCAGCTCTACTCTACCATTTTTGTTTTGATTTAACTTTGTATTTTAAGGACCAGACAGGTCATTCATTTGAGGGCTCTATGCATCATGTTAGCAGCCTCCACACTGATGCAAGTTACCCGACTTCACACAGTAATTATCAATACAATACTTTTCAGCACCAGACAAAAACACCGGACAGTCTGGTATCATGAACAAGGTTCATACTAAAACTGAAAATCAAAAATACTGTAGTGCAAATCTTATCCACAACATCGCAGGCAAAAAATACTAAAATGCCACTACAACCACGGCCGCCGCGCCGGCACAAATCAAAAGCAAATCAAAACTTTGTGCTTATGCGTGTTTACATGAATGATAAAAAAACCAAAATCTCAGACCTGAACATTGGAATAATCAAACTAAAAATACCTATTTTCTGTTCCAAATATTCTCACAAACAGTAAAATTCTTCCTGTTTAAAATCGATAAAATCGAAAGTGATCGCACAGAAGTAGAACAGATCGCAGACAAAAGTACTAAAATTTGTACAGTTTCTTTCAATCCACATCTTCGGCTACCATTTATAAATAATGACGTCGATGACGTTATTCGAAATCCAAAATCGACACTGGTTTTTTTCTGAGTGGCTCGAAATTGCATCATACAGCTTTTACCTTTACTTGAAATTACTAAGTGAATACTGATTGGTTACTACCAAGATTTGATAGTTTTGGATTTTTGATCTATAGGTTTTGCCATGTCAACTGAAATTTAGTTGACATGGCAAAACATAAAAAATTATGAAAAGACTGTGAGCCCGATGGCGACCTACTTTCCCGCAAAATTTTATTCGGCATGATGTGCGCGCGTTTTTTTTTTGCGCGCGCAATGCATTGTCATCACGGGAAAGGGCGTAAATGCAGAAAATGAGCATTTTGTTTTTAATGTTCAGATTGTTTCAGCCTTTGCCCTAACTAATATTTGGCATATGAAACAGATCTGTTTAGTTCTCCAATGCCATAATATTGAACTCACGCAGTTTAAAAATCACAAACCAGAGCCACTTTTGAGAAGAAACATTCGAATTTCATGTTAGCGAGTTTATCTTATGTATTTTCATTTTAAGGTGGAGTTTCTGAAAGCAATTTTATGTATGTCACCTACTTTTGATTTGTCTAGATCGGGTTGTTTCAAATCTTGTCAGTCACTTCCTTCAGTTTTGATACCGTCCACACGTTGATCGAGATCACCAGGATCTGTCGATCTATAGACAGATCAGAACCGGTAACCGTCTCTGTGGAAGATACACAAACTTGCTATTAAGGCTGTGCGATCCTCTTCAACCCCTTGCTATCTATTATCAACTCTCTATTTTCAACGTGAGTGTGAAAAAAGTTTCAATAGTACAGCTTTATTTATCAACACTTTATTTTCAATATATTGTTAAAAAGATAAAAACTTTCGAAGAATTATAAAAAAAACAGCTTCAAAGGAAATTCGTTAAAAGTTACTATCCAGGTGATCAAACTTTTCTAAAATCTTGTGTTGACATTTTAAAGGTCTCTAAATTTTATCATATTCCATCTAGAACGTGAAGTATAATGAGCTATTTAGAAATGAAAATACTAAATGCTATAATGTGCGATGGTCCGTGTTGCCTCTTTCTAATCATTTCTAATTTACCGTTCATATGAAAATCACCATGACCTTTCAATCATTTATCATCCATCATTCTGTAAGATCATCAACGATTCATCTTGATAGCTAATATACATCACCAAATCATATCTTTGTTTTAGAAAGACGAAAACATGAAATAATTATCCTAATAATCTTCCCTCCCTCCCATTTTTCTTCAAAGACACAAATCCACATCTAATGACCAGCCACGTGGCATCGCATTTGTCTAATTTGCCTTGAGCTTGAGCAACGGATTTCAAATAGGAACATTTTGTAAAATAAATTGATTATCGGTTATATTTGCACTTCTTATTATCTTCTATTTGGACGTCGCAAATATATTTTTTCAAGAAAAACAACCTCGCCGTTAAAATAAAAACGCGTGTGAAAATTTTTCTTTTCTCAAATAAGGGATTGAATATTTTGAAAACTGACTTTTTCATTTTCCTCGTTTATAATATTTGTCCGGTATATACTGTAGGGGTGTGGCACGTTTGACTAAATAACACAGTGTCAAATAATCCCATTTCTAAACATTGGATAACCCCCGAAACATCGATATCGAACCCTAAACCAAGATTAAATCTATTGAATCTATTTGTGTCACTTTCCTTTCTTCTTTTTACGCTACAAAAAATACTTTAAAATATCCCACTCTCTATGCACACATCAAACGATATAAAGCATTAAAGCTAAAGGAAAAAGAACGCAATAATAAATTATACATCTTCACTAATTGCTTTGGTCGAAAGGTTGTATGACCGCCAAACCGACGCCTTTTGACCAGCACTGTCTAATTAATTTAATGGGCTTTTCATCAACGAATCAATTTGATTGTAAGAAAAAATAACAACAGAGTTTATTTATATTCATTTGTCGGAGAATCCTTTGTGATCCATCCAGATTGATTTATTAGAATGAAAATAATTAGAATCGCTGCTGGTTCCGGTTATTGCTCTCTTCATAAATTATTCAAATGCAATCATAGCGGCATTCTATAGCTTCCATCCCTTCCAGAGCTAATCAAAAGTTTGACAAAAATAAACCGTAAAATTCAGTATATCGTTTTTGATACAGTATTTGGTGGGGTATAGTCTCAATAGTTTGATGTTCTTTAACTCGAACCTTTTTGATACAGTATTTGGTGGGGTACAGTCTCAATAGTTTGATGTTCTTTAACTCGAATCTTTTTGATACAGTATTTGGTGGGGTATAGTCTCAATAGTTTGATGTTCTTTAACTCGAATTTCATTTGCACCGTGAAAGGGGCTCCCCCAGTGGTTTGCGTGAATGCGTGAAATGGACATTTTCGGTAGTGTGAATGCGTGAACTACAAAAAAAAAACATGAATACGTGAATGGGTGAATTAAATGGGCTATTTTGTGCGTGATTACGTGAATTTTTCCTTTTTCCACCGATTATGTGCAGTTTTCCCGATTTTCCAATGTTTCCCCGATTTTCTGAAAATCGGGTTATTTATTGCGTGAAACTCGAGGAAAATTTGCGTGAATGCGTGAATTTCGAAAAAAATTGCATGATTGTGAAAAATACTCTTAGAAATAGCGATATTCGAACTCCCACAATTTGAACATTTTAACCCTGGTAAAAATTCTTGATAAGATCTGAAAAGATCGTTAAAGATCTTTAAAGATCTTTAACAAGTAAGAATCTTAAGAGATCTTTGTAAGATCTTACAAAGATTCTTATGCAATCTTGAAAATTTCTTATTACAAAAAGATCTTTAAAGATCGTGTCAAGAAATTGTTAACAATTGTCAAGATTCTTCGCACACATTCATAGTAAGAAAATTTAGGTTTCTTATTAAGTTCTTAAGAAGAATCTTATGAAATCTTATGAAATCTTGCAACAATAAAATAGTTTAAGATTCTTTGTGTTTCTTATCAAGTTCTTATAAAGAGACTTTCCAAATCTTAATTGACAAATATGCAAAGAAACTTTAAGATTCTTAGCGTTTCTTATCAAGTTCTTATAAAGAGACTTTCCAAATCTTAATTGACAAATAATTCTTTGTGTTTCTTATAAAGTTCGGGTTATTGTTGAATAAACACAATAACACGTAAATTTGTGGTTATGATAAAATCTTCGATTTTGACTTTTTTTAAAGAATATAAATCAAATTTACATACAACCATACAAATAGGGTATATAGGGTAGAATTATTATTCTACAAAATATGTAGATTTCATATTTCTACAGACATCTGTAGAATTACGGCAAATTAGTAGATTGCTACACAACAGAGTCTATATTGTATACACCACAATGAGTAATTTAGCGCTGACAACGGCGAAGAATACAATGGAGTGGAGTATAATAGATAAATAGCGATCAAGACAGTTAGCCTAACTCGTCAGTTAGACTGATTTGAAGTTAAAAAATCTCATGTGTATCTGTTTTGAGATCTTGTAATCGTCAAGGTCGAGGCAAATATGGTTCTAAAATTTAGGAACCATTAATATTCAGGTCTAAGAATCTTATGATTTCTTTATTAGTTGAAAGGAGAAAATTTAGCAGATTTATCTTTTGGGTGTGTATATTTTAATAATACGATTCTTGAAAGATCTTAAACCTTCAAGAATCCTTAAAGATCTTTAAAGATCCTAAACGATCGTGTCAAGATCTTGTCAAGATCTTTAAAGTTCTTTGCACAGATCTTGAGAAGAAACCTACAAAGTTCTTGCCAAGTTTCTTTAAAAGATCTTGGTAAGATCTTATCAAGATTTTCTACCAGGGAATGACAATGTCAGGTTGACCCTGTTACACGATAACCGCTTTTTTATCACGTTTTAACAAAGGTGTAACTGACTTCTCTTCGTGGGAAGATACTGGCTAACCAAACCTGTACAACTAAAAGTTTCATCAACTCAAACTATTGCTTTCCGTTCCTACACAATAAACCAATGGCATCTCAGACACACTGTAATATTGCAAATAAAGTCTTTTTCGATGAGATAATACTCGGAAATTTTATACTCATGGCAAATATAATATACCTAATGCTAGACACTTGACTCCCTGTTGGATTGTAAGTCTATATGAAACCATATATGATGAAACTAAACTCCTCAGAAAACCCTGATTCGAAATAAGCAACTGAATAAAGATTCTAATCTCCATATTGACTCTTCCATTCATCTACAATGACTGGAAAACTAGTGACATATGGGTGATGGCTTACATGGCTTACATGGCTAAAAGGTTTATATTCCTAAAAGTAGCTTTTGGATTCTGCTTGTCTCCGGTCCTTTCATTTATCCTCAACGTCAAGTACGATCAATGGATCAAAGTACAATATGAATAAACACATCACAAGTTCAAATAAGTTCCTTCAAATTATAGCAGAATATGCTCTACTCAAATTCAATTTAGCGTAAAAGGAATGATTAAAAATCAGTTAACCATCCTCCTTCCTTGTTGTACCAACACCTCCTAACAAGGCCATCAAAAAAACAAAGAAATGCAATAAAAAGCAAGAAAAAAATGCGTCTTTGTTTTCGGTAAATGGCATCATAACCGGATGTCTCTCTTCTCTTTCCGGGCATTAAAAGATTCTTTAATGAGCTCTCTTTAATTGTAACTCAAAATTAATGGATGATTGATAAAGATCCCTGGCTATCATTGTTTTTAGTTTTAAATCTTGGATAAGTAGAGCGAATCATATTCTTAATCTGAATAAAAAATATGTCCCGACCACGTTGGTGAAAGAATCATCGGACATAAGTATTTTATCTTCCTCAGACATTGACAAGATACTCATCAACACAACTCTTCTCACAGTCCCACTGTGACACCTTCCCACTGGAAAAAATGTTGAAAATATCGTCCCCGATGGAAAATTATCCTTTACTTTTTGTCTCCGCTGAAAATAATCAAATAAGAAAATCCGCATACTACGAAATATTGTGCTATTTTTTCCATCCCCACTAAATTTTCTGGCAATGGAATTCAAATCTCCAGCCATAAAATAGGGGAATTTCAATCCCCCGAGTTTTGGCCCGTTATTTTTACCCCCACCGGGTAAAAAAATTCCTACAACCTCCTGCAGTTTTGACCAGGTAACTCAATGATGGTGAAAGTACTGATTAAATCGGATTAACAGATGTTCAATCTAGACAAATTAAAAGTAACATACATGAAATTGGAGGCTACTGTTTAAGAGGCACTGGAAGAACACCCCTGTGTCACAGACCCGGTGGAACCCCTGTCCAATTGAAGAAATTGGCCAAAATTCCATCCTCCTTTCCAAAAATATCTTACAGTTTCAGCCCCACTGGAAAATCGCCTTTGTTTTATCCCATTTGAAATTCAATGGAAAATACTGGAAAATACTGGAAAATACTGGAATGTACTCCATAACCATCTCCACAGATTATTTTGACCTAGGAACAATATAACCTCAATTGAGGTTTTGATGAAAATTTTCATCCCTACTGTGGGAAAAAGTTCCACCATGGCTACGAGATAGTTCAGTTGAGTATGATCGTACCCAACCTGATTACTGTGCTGTAAACTTAAAACATGATTGCATAAAAGCCTCCATACTTAATTCTGAAACAAAAACAACGACATCCATTCATTTCAAATGCACCACGTAAAAAAAGCAAAGGGTCAAATGAAAGAAAACATTTAATAATTTTAATTGTTTCTACGTGAACAAGAAATTGACTGTCAAGCTTTAAATCATCTATGTGGTCTGTTAGTAATGAGTTACGGTAGTAATTAAGCTGGAATGATCGGGCTGACGTTATTTTTCTATTAATGGTTTCTTCTAAAGATCCGAAAAGAACGGCCGGACGTATTTTCAAGTCTTTAATTTGGTGTGACCCTTCATGGTGTGACATAGGCATAAAGTCTGAGCAGAGGAAGTTATGCAAAGCTGCTGACAATGAATTACAAACTTATATGCAGATGAATATTTTTCCATGTCAGAGGTTGAGTTTTCAAAGAACATATCATATCAACCTCTGACGACCAATTATAGAAATTTTATCACGCATGCGTCACTCTAATCACTGTAGAAAGAATGATAAAGAGCATTAATATTAATGTCTAGCAGACTTTATCAGTGTGCATGTTTACTATTGGCGAATTCCTCGGAAACCTGCAAGTGTAATTTCTTTCATAAGAAATCTTCTACATGATTCCCAAATGTATAACAGTAATTACTAAACCCTTGTAAAAATTCCTATTGAAATCCCAATGGGGATAGAAATTCTATTGTTCCAAGGTTAAAAAGCCGAGTGAGTGAGGAGTAGTGAGGAGTAGTGAAAAAACGAAAAAAAAAAAACGAAAAAAAATCGCAGTGGGATGGTTTTGTAGTGCAACTTTTAAACATAGAATTTCGAGTGGGATGAAATCAAGGTACAAAGTCAATTTCCCAGTGGGGCTGAAATTGGATTGACGTCCAAGATCTTGGATTATCGTCATGGTTACTTTTCTCTGCATTGATTGCGCGATGAATAGAATCTTGATTGGTCGGCACAGCGTCGATAACATATGATTTCGGCCTGCACTTTTCACGGTATCAACGAAATTAATCGATTACCGGATACTTTTTCACCAGATACTAAAAGATCTTATTCACACGATCTTTCCCCTTTTTTTATTACCGTACTTGATATTAGTGAGGGGTTAATGAATATAAACTGTAACCAATTTTAGAATTTTGAGAAAAAAGGATTATTTTTCTGCACGGTGAGTAATACTCTATTTTTAATGATCCTCAATATGACGAAATACTGAATTGGATTCAAGATTTAATATTAATATTTTGTTTGCAATTTCTTATTGTTCAAAAAAGTTAAATTTATCGAGGATTTTCTTACAAAATTCATGAGCATTTTGTGCAGACCGAAGAAATCTGATTCACTAAAGCCCCAAACACATTAGCAATGACAACTTTCAAGGCTTATTTCCTCGTTTTTAGCATTTTTTAAAGTTTGGGCGAGAAACTCATTTTTATTATACACTCCCGGTATTAATATTTCAATTTTGGTGGGGTTTATAGACTTCCAGGTTATATTCTGAGTCCTATTAGAACGTTCTTGAACTTTTGAATCTTCAGAAGTCTCATGTTAAAACTCAGAGTTAAAAATCTATTCCAAATCGTTTGTGGCTATAAGATTTCGTGGGAATTCCACTTTTTTCTCAAATATTACCGACATTGTAGATTCCTCATTTCATTTTATTTTTAACATCGAGACATTATGAGACATTTAGATTAACAGGTTGTCTAGAGGTTGAGCTTGTTAGCGGTCAAAACTAGCTAGAATTTTTCTTTCAAGTGTGAACGTACCGTAAAGCTAACTTAAAGTCGAGCTGAATTTATGAATGGAATTTTAAATAAAATATTTATTCCACATTTGAATACAAAGTTTTGAAAACTTTTTCCTGAATCAGGCATTGTGTATTATGGCGAGTGAAAGAGCGAAGGCTAAATACCATATGATACATTGACAAGATGATATGCATAATAAATAAATCTGAAAAATCTTTTTTCTCCGTGCGGAAAAACTTTTTCCCAATGAATCAATGATGAAAAGTTGATATACAGACTTCTTTTAGTTTTCAAAATAACGCGAGAATAAAGTTTTAAAGTTGAAAAAAGAAAGAAATCAACAATTTTTTCGTCAATTGGTGGTAGCATCTCAGGGAGATTTTAATTGATGTTTTGAGGGTTTTAATGGAAAATTGTTCGGTTGTTTGAGAATATAAATTGAGATCAAGAAAAGAGGAAACGTACGGTAAAGTATTTTAGCGTATAACACGTCAGAAAGTTCGCAAAAAGTGCCGCAACGTTCTTTGAATCTTTCAAAACATTAATGAAAGAACTCTTTTGCATTTTATACTTACAGATATTGAAAATTTGCGTAAAAGTTGAGGGAATTTGTTCACTATTATAGACATTTAGATTTTGTTATCACAGATTTGATTGGTCGCAAATTTACTATATTCCTACCCTGGGAAAACGCCATGACGAGTAAGGAGACTTGACCAGCATTGAAGAGGTTTCATGGTGACGAAGTATCAGTATGGGTACACAATATCGCGAAGAATCAATACAAATTGTACTAAACAGTACAGTAGATGAGGAAAATGTCGAAGCTCATGATGAGTTTGAAGATGATCATAGTGCTTCCATTGAAGGTAAGAGCCTGCTCTCCCGCCGAACGTTATGTTATTTGAAAAGTATGAGCTGATTATTTACCCGGGGGGGGGGGGGGGGTATGGTACTTACTAGGGCAAGATGGGTTACAGGGATGCTCCGCTGGTCAGGGTACCTTTTTCAACCTCCACGAGTCCCAGGTAGGGTCGCAAAAACACCAAAATAGAAAAATCAGTCCCTCGTAGGGTGCCTATTCTTGGAAAATGGGGAAAAAGTAGAAAATTTGAGAAAATTTTGGAATTTCAGTCCCATTCAGGGTCACTTTTTTCGCAAATTTCGAGTCCCACGTAGGGTCCATTTTTCGAACCTCAGCGGAGCACCCCCGTTGGTCGACAAGGGTAGTACCCTCCCGGGATTATTTACTCTATCCTAGATTTATTAAGTGAATGTAAAAGCTAATGTAAATTTGTGTAAAAAATTAAAAGTGAACATTAAAAATACAGTAGTGCGTGTGACGTTTCGACGGTTGTCTTTATCAACTAGATTTTTTAAGTTATTTCATAGGATTCGCGTATCTTATTTTAGCTACCGTTAGTTCCTGGATACTGAAAATTTCTAATTTCCACCCAGCCAAAACTTGGCCAAAACATGTTCTTGTTGCCGCTTTACCGGGCCGCTTTACAACGAAAAAAAAAACAAGACTCTGGCGGGTAAGAAAGCGCATGCGCAGTACCAAAAAGTGAAATATATCCTAAACCAAAATTGATCCAAAGTCAAAATTTGTCATGAGCATTTCGCAAAATCGCAAAATCGATAAAAACCTCGATTTCTGACGATTTTCGGCTAAATAGCCTATATAAAATAGTCTAAATAGCCTATGATAGGCTAATCAGCCTATGATAGGCTAATTTGAAGGTGTCCTTGACTGTAATATCATAAGTTTGAGATTCCGCACCTCTATCGAAAGTCTGAATATAGTGCGATGTAAACAAACAGGACACCACGAGTTTCAGAAAAAAAAAACTTGGAGGAAGGACGCAATATCATTTCGTCATCAAAAAAAGGGAAAACGTAAGATACAAACCTCCGAGATGTGATCCTTATCTCTGATCCCGTCTTTCTCTTTTCTGACTGTCTGAGTATCTGAGTTTCTCATTTCTGACTGAGTTTTCATACCTGTCAATCATTTGACCATCAATTTCGACCAGTCTAATTTTCGCACCGAGTGGGATTCGAACCACCACCAAAGAAAGACCTTCAGATTCGGAAGCCAGCGCTCTATCCCTTGAGCCATCGCCGCACAGCAAAATCACGCAATTCATAACATTGTATATGAAACTGGCAAAATACGGGGGTAATGTTATTATAATATGGGTAAAAGTACCCCTTTTTTAAACCTGACTGAAATTCGAGCCGTTACTAGCAACCCTGCGGGGCCCAAGGCGCCGAGTATGCACCCGGCACAGTGACAAGCCGTTACTAGCAACCCTGACCTAAACAATCCCAAACAGCAAAACCCCCGGAAAATTTGAAATGTCGGAATGAGCAATATCCGATCACATTTTGGAGGTTTGTCTTTTATGTTTTCCCAAAAAAAGATCTTGAACATGGAGTGTTGTTATTTTTAAGAGTCATTTTAAACTGTCAAAGACTTCTTGATGCTTAAATTACGATGAATCTATAAATATAAATTACTGTATAATATTGAGAGGACCAGGGCTGCACTGCACTTCAGTTGAGAGGAAAAAATGGACAGTGCATGTTCAGTATATTTTTCTTCATCATCCATTTCTCGTACACCATCTCCTGAAGAATCAACAGGTGAAGAAGAAGACTGGTTCCCTGATTTTGGTTCGGATGATTCAGGTATAAGTAATTCTATTGCCTAGCAGGAAAAAACACTTTTATTCATACAATATGGTGGCACAGCCGCATGACAGCAAAAATAACGTCGAAGTGGAGAATTTGAGTTTGATAAAACTGTCAGACGGTGTCAATCAAACAAGTTTGAACAAAAATTGCAATTGAAACAATCAAATGTGATCGAATGACTGTTATTTGATTGTCAAAAGCAATCGAACGGCTGATTCCTTGGATTCAATTGTGTTTGATTGCGTGTTTGAATAAGGTTCCATTGCATTGGTTCAATTGATTGTCAATCAAGTTGGATTAATTTACAATTATGTTCGATAAGTATGCAATTAAATTGGCCAGGTCCTTTAGCAGTCCATCACAAAGGTGCCATATAAACCAAACTCAACATCCTTACAAAAGTTGTCTTTTTGATTTCCCAAACATTTGTCTTAAGCGTTCACTTCCACAATAATTTATGTAAATTGCAATTTCGGTCAGTCCACAGTCGGGTTCAACATATACGCGGGTTTTTATTCACGTGACCGAAGTGTTTACTAAAGCAATCCAGGGGTAAGTGGCGAAGCAACACAGCAGATTATTTGTAAAGTAAAGAAATATCTTTTGGCATTGACAATCAAATATAATATATTACATTATGTTTCCTTAATTCAAAAATCAAAAATTCATTTTGCATTCGCAAAAAATAAAAATAAAGAAATAATGAATTAATATTACATACTAAAACGCCCCCGTCTTTCACTCTCGTCTAATTTCCAATCTCGGAACGTGCAAAACGCCCGTCTGCCCCAATATCCACCCAATCATCTTAAATTCACTTTAATTGTCCTTTTGACTTTCAAAAAATATATTTAAAAACTATGAATTCATAATATAAATTACAAAAAACAAAAACTTTGATACTTCATTAGTGAAATATTCATTAAATTCCTAGTTTCAATTTTCAGTGGGCGTTTTTCTAGCGCTTTGTTTATCGCGCAACTTTGGCGTCACACAAACTTTCTCGGCCGCTTGTAATAATTATGTATTGCCAAATTTGGTTCTCCATTGTCAAGTCAGGATCGAGGTGACGTCACCTAAGCATAAAAAAGAAAGGATTTCGTCAGTTTTAATTTGCGAGATATTCTATTCGCTGCGCAAGCACACTTTTCATAGACTAGTCGGAGTACCTTTTTTTACTCGCAGGATTGATGTTAACTTTTCATCTTCATTATTTTTAAAATGAAGCACAACCGAAAAAAGACGCAACTTCATAATGTTGCATACTTCCAGTGAGTAAACGATTCTGACAATTAACAAAATTGGCGATGATGATTTTTTTTTGGTCAGGCAAATGTCTCTTATTGGGGTTCTAGTCTTGACCCCTAAGCCTACGCGAGATTGAAGCGTTTGGGTAAACGAGACAAAACTCGAAAAAAGCTGGTGTTTTGAAGCGCTTCCGTGCGATCAAAATATCGCTCTTTGTGACGCACTGTTTAGAGCTTTAGTGTGGGCGGTCGCCAATATGCCATGAAAATAAGATAAGATTGAGCGCATAAGTACCGTGCCGTACCGTCAACTGCTCTAACTTGGGACGATTTGTCATATCTTGGGACTGTTGATTTTTGGACTGTATTAATTCACTTACTGTTTAAATCTCTTTAACAACAAGTTTGTTTTGATACTTCAACCAAGTTTATCAATCAAAATTTCACCATCTCATAATCACAACCAAATGTATTTTTAAAGCATTTTAAAAGTACACCGTAACTTGGTCTAATGTCGACATCCCTTGTCTAAATTCGACACCCATTTCTAGAGCTGAAAATAATAAAAAGGTTGAAACTATTTTTCTTTGCCTAGTGGTAAGAGAGGAAAAATTCTTTTTCAATCACCGATTCCAACTTTCATATTATTCCTATCTCTAAAGAAGGGTGTCGAAATTAGAAGACGGATGTCGAGATTAGACCAACTTACGGTACATGATTTGAAGAAGTAATTAACAATTTAATCACACTCACGCTGCTCACATCTTGACGCCATTTTTTTGTGTTGTTTTCTCTAGAGACTTTTTTCCAGTGTGCGCGATTGGTTAACATTTCAAAGTTACCGATTAAGTGTCGATAACAGATCTCACAAGAAAGAATGGACTTTTTTATATCTGTGTTGTTTGGGCGCTCGCGGGAATGCGCCCGATTGCATTTACACGTTACTTGTCCTAAAGATTTGTTCCTTTTGCGGTGTGAAAGCCTACCTGGTGAGATTAGCGTACTCACTTTATTTGCTATCTATGATTTGCGATATGTTAATTAAATGACTTTGGAGGTTCGGTGAAATGGTGGCTGAATTGCCGTCCCATATTTGGTCAGATAGTCCCAAGTTAGAGCAGTTGACGGTACGAGTGTAAATATAATTGAATCAATCCAATGTAATTGAAGCAAACAGCTGAGGTAATATTCAAATATACAATTGAACTTGAAAAAGACACGTAAAGTGGTCAAAATATCGTAAAGAAAAAAATGTTGTATGTTTTATTTTGATTTCGTTGCACATCACAAGGCTTTTATGTTTCACACACAAATATACAATTGTGTAGCCTTGTTCAACACACGTCTAGCCTGAAAACCTGGCAATGGAAAGCCATTTGCTAGATTGGATATTTTTAATATTTATGATGGCATTGGTGATTTGTTAAAATATCTTGAGAAAGCAATTATTTTACGCTTAATTACTTTTGAGAATTCTCTATAGCATGTCTAAAGACTTAAGGATGCTTTAAAGATGAAAATACAAACATCTTTTAACAACAAAGTTTATAATTGTGTTACTCCAATGTTATTAGAAAGGGTGTCTAGGTGTTATCTGTCTCAAACGCCAACAGTATAACAGAAATGAATCCAAGCAAAATTCTTTCTTTTTTTCATCCAAATAATAGACTTCAAAGATATGTTATTTTCCTATCTTTGGAATCTTTGAAATACTGTGCTATGATACATTCTTTGGTTATTCATTCAGCTTTAGCCCAATATTGAAAATTGATTCCGATTGGATTACAAAGTCAAAAATGTATGTTTTCTGTAGATTGTTTTTGAAGGCATATAAACTGGTTGGTACATAATACTATGGCTTGTTTTTACTTTCATTGGGGTTAGGAGGGTTAATATTTATCACCTATAAACAATTAATTTTTCTTGTCTGCAATTTGTCTTCAAGTAAGTCATATCATGTCTTTCAACTTCATGAATTGGAGACCGAAAATTCGAATGTTAAAAGTCATGGGAAGTAACTTTGATTGACTTGGGTATCAAGCTGAAAACTTCTGGGAAAGGAAATTACCAAGTCATGCCCTTACAAGTCCAAAAATTTACATTTTGATATACCAAGTGAATGAAAGTGCAAACCCATGCTTTCAAAACTTTCCAAGCCCACCAAGGAAAGGTTTTCCACATCATGCAGAACCAAACTTAAAAGTCAATGTGAGTGTAAGATAGACTGTATTTTGTTTTGTAAGTGAAGAATGAGCCAAAAACTTCTGAAGACACACAATTGGCTTTGGAATTTACCGACTTTGTTTGCAACAAAGCATCTTTTAAATATTAAGAGGTCAAAACCTTGGCTGCCTTTCAGCTCCCCTTCAAGCTTCTTTTTTTAGTTTTCATGACCTCATTCGAACAAGATAGGCCCAAAAATGTACATAAGAGGCTACAGATCCCACAAAAAGATTTCTCTACTCATTATTTTTTCAATTGTGATTATTTTCAAACAGTGATTTCCACCTCTTTTCAATCTCAAATATAAAACAGAAAAATGCTACTTCAAATTGAAAACTTGTATTATCTTATAGTATAGGAAGCGCTACTTGAAAAAAAAGCTTAGTCGTTTTCATTCCACACATAAGTTTTATTTCACAAGAACAGTTCTACCTTCTACCCTGCCTAAAATCTAAAGTAAAAGTCTAGTTAGAGATAGGAGCGCCAATAATTAACAAAAATCAGGCAAAAATTGAAAAATTACTTCTTACTTATAGCCACTTATTCTTTCAAATTTCAGGTGCAAAGATCCTCTCAGCCAGCATGAGCAGTGGAAGACTGTCGTCTAGGATACCTCAACCACAATTCAGTCGTAGAGCATCTGCGTCAGCCATCATGGAGTCTTCAACAAGGATTGAATCTACAACCCTTGATAGACTTAATGCATCATTTGATGCTGCTGTGAAGCAACAAGAATCAAGTGGACGATCAGATGCACCCACAGCTGCTGGCACCAAACAAAGGAGGAATAGCCTACAACGTAATCATAGCATGTATGAACGGAAAAGTACTTTAAGACAACCAGTACCTGTTGTTGAAAAGATTGAAGATCATCCCAAAGATACTTCAAAGTTACCTAAGAAATCTGGCCTTAATCCTATGCGTAAGTTTTATCAGAATGAAATTTACAATGTTTTTGCTGAAAGGGCCCGACAAATATTGATTGTTAACCATACCTTTGAACTAAAGTTAAAAGTTATTGCGCCGCTAAGACAGAGGAGCAGGAAGAAGACGAAACCTGATTTTCCTGACTTTCCTAATTTTCAATCGGGAAGTAAAAACTTTAAAAAGTCTTAATTAAATGTTAATTAAATGACATTAGACACCAGAAAATTATTTTTTGTAAAACATTAATGATTTGGTATATTTTGTATAAGGAAATTCATGACTTTTTACAGAAATTCTTTTGTAACTTTTATTCCCAGTGGTAAAGAGGCACAAATCATTCAGTGCTGGTGAAAGACCCAAAGTCAACAAACGTTCACCAGTGTCCAATACCCTGCCAGTCATCGAACCAGCTGTACAGCAAGACACTCTATCTGTTGCTCCTCCTTCAAAGAAAAGCATCAACTTGAAACGTAGAGGGACTTTTCATACTTTGGATATTGCAAAGAAAGAAGGAATTATGAGTCGAAGACCAGGGACTAAAGTCACTACTGTAAATGGTAAGAATAGTCTATTGTTCATTGTTTACATTACTGAATTTTGAACTCCAAAATAATTTTTCAGACCATAAAACATAATGATAACAAATCAAACAAAATCAAAACAACATTGCAACTGCACAAAAACATTAATTGAAATTAGAGTCTGGTTAACATCGTGATATTCTGCAATATGCGTCACCATAGCCTGAGTGACAGGTAGTTCCTGTCGGCAGCGCTTCCAGTTCCTTGTTATACAGGCTAATCATCTTCCACCATACAATGAAAATTTTCTTTAAAGAAGAAGCTCACTGAATTTACAACTTGTTAGCAGTTGATTCTTGCTAATCTTATCAAGAAAAATCGTTCTTCAATATCATTTTAAACAGTTTTGAAACAAGTTTCAAGTTCAGACATATTTGTGAAAATTTAAAGGGAACATTTTATTGTCTTAACTCTATTGTTTATCTTCTCATATACTGAGCTCTTTTATTAAAGTCCAATAAAAAGAGAAACCCCATAAACTAACAAGTTGTTACATATTTCTTCCTTCCGCTCTTTGCTTTTGTTTTTTTATTCTTCCATTTTTTTTCCTGACTGCAATTTTTCACACTTATTTTGATTTTAAATTTTCATGAGTCTGAAGAGTAAGAGAAATATTATTATACTTATTGAAGAAAGATAACGTTGAGAATTTCTAGTGTTTGGTGAGAATACTGTACTGTTTTCTGTAACAAGTTGTGTGAAGATTTGCTTGATGATGTAAAATGACGGTTGAAAGTTTCACAGGTATCTCTATTTCTTCTTTTCGTTACTCTTTGTTTTTAAAAGATAGCTGAAAATGATTGAATTGTTAAACAAATCAATCCTTTGATACATCTTTAGTAAAAAAGTGTTTATTAACAAAAGCTTCTTGCTCATTTTTCTAAAATTTAATTGTTGTTATTAACATTTTGATCTTAGAATTTACCATGACTTTGAAACTTTGTAAGGTTAAATTTTAGTTGATGACATCTTAGTTCCTTGAGTTTTGCAAGGATATTCTTTTTTAATTTCTTTGTTTGGTACAGTCTCTATTATATTACAGAGACGGAGCCATTCATTGGTCATAGCTATGTTTGCTAAAGGGACTTTCTATGTCTACCTTCTAAACCATAGGGAACTTTATTAAATAAGGGCGACAGTCAATGACTCATGTGAACAGTCTATAGGGAGTTTGTTTTGTAAAACTAAATTGATCAATAGAAAGCGACTTTTAGGGAGGATAGTCCTGCAAATTTGGAGCATTTGTTGAGATTTGCCGATTTAAAAATGATTTTTAGTGAGTATAGTTTATGAGTTGACAATGATCACATCGGGGCACATTCTCAAGACAAAGGGGATTGCTCAAAGTCAATTTTCTTTTGCAAGTATTTTTCAGACTCCTTTTCAGTGTTCAACCCACAGGAACCCCTTTGATCGTTTTTCAAGTTTGACTTGTTTCATAGACACGAAACAGTGTCATCTCAACGAGATATTATCTTTCTTCGTTTAAACAATTTCTAACCATCGTTCTTTTCGATGAAAATATCCAGTTATGATTTCATTTTTTCGTCTGTTAAATAATTTATGAGAAACATCTTCTATTTTTTTCAATTCTCAGTTGAGTTTTATACGTTCTATGTTGTTGTCCATCTCTACGTCAGTTTCTTTACTTCTTTAGAATTTTTTCATGTTCAATCTTTTCACATTCTTCTTATACGTTGCCCATCCAAAGGGGGAAGAAATTTTCTTATCTCTGAAATCTTCTTTTCTTCGTTCTGATGTTGATTATTAATCACTTCATTTGATAAAAAACGAAGAAAGGGAAAATAGGGGAAGTTCAGAAAAAAAAATTTTCAACATTTTTGAACATCACAACATTTGAGACCGATGAAGACTTGAATACCAAGAAAATTAATTGATCAATCTACTTATGACTGTCAGGAAAATGTCACACAGCAGTGCCTTTAAGAAAGTTTGTAAGTTCTTAATTCATTTCTTTTAACTCTTGATATTGATAAGGATATAGGTTCTCCGCCATTATGTTTTTAGGCCCAATTTACTATCTAGTTTAGGGATTGAGTATTAAAGAAGATGACATTTTAGTTTATACACCCCTGTATCACAGACCCGCTGGGACCCCAGCCCCACTCGAAAATGCAGCGAAAATTTCGTCCCCGGTGGGAAAATACCCTGGAATTTCAGCCCCACTGGGAAATTGACTTTGATTTCATCCGCACTCGAAATTCAATGTTTAAAAATTGCACTCCAAAACCATCTCCACTGGATTTTTTAACTTTGAAACAATAGAATTTTATCCCCATCGGGATTTTGGGATTTCAATAGGAATTTTTATCCCTATTGAGGAAATAAGTTCGGCCGGGTCTGTGAGACAGGGTGTGTTTATATGCTATTTTTGGCAATTTTCAAGCAGTAAGGCGGTATTCTGCCAGCGTTTGGTTTTCATTTACAACAAGTATAAGTTAAGTATACAATAACATTTCTAGTTATGTATGTAATGAGTTACGGTGAGAAAATACGATTAAAAAACAAGAAGTCCATTTTGTAGCCTCATTGTGAGGTGTCAACATTCTCCCATGGAGTTGACTTGCTAAGGTCTCTTTTGGTCAACTTCTCCTGATTTCCTGTGTTTGTTTTCCCCTTGTGTTTGTCACGCGTCCGCTTTGCTCTATTCATGTAGTGCTAATCAAAGGAATTTTCATCTACTTAAAAGGTTTATACTGTCAAGTTTTCATAAGAATTGCTTTTTGAAAATTGTGTTCGATAAGGTGTTCTTGCAATTTTGGTTGGCGTGAACTTTACGTGCAATAAATATCAGTGACTTTTGTAGAGAGACTCTAAATTGGTTTTCTCAACTCAAGGTTTGATTCAGTACTTGATGAATGTACTAAAAAAGTTTTAGTCAATGTTAAATCAATTTACGCTCCAGAATAAATGGCACATAAAAATTCCTATAAAAAGCAAGTTAGAAAAAAATGAAAGTGTGCTATTGTATAAAGTATTGTCAATTTTCTCTTTAATACTCTTTCTTATGTTATTCTTAATATTTTGAAAGTTGAGCCCTTTGTAGATGACCCCTACTAATGACAATAAACGGACTGTTAGACACACTTTTCTCAACATTGTTGACATGCACTTTATAATTCAAAAGTTCAGAGAAATGATAAAGACGTTTGATAGCAAATGTCAATATGCAACTTTTTTTAAACATGCATGAGACATTTTTACATACACAACATTAGTATGAAAAATTTTGTAACTACGTTGTTGAAATTGGAGAAAATTTAGGAAAGAAAAAACTGATTTTAGAATGGTGTTGTATGTATACATGTTACGATTTAGAAATACGGTCTAATTACTTTTACTCGAGTGTTGTTTTTCAATGTCATTTTTCTGTGTCGGATTTAGACTGGGTGCTGATCATAAAAGTGTGATTTTAAAGTTAGGGCTACGCGTGAGAAAGATTTTGGTTGTCGATAAACGTAAACGTCAATAATTTTTACTTTGTGACTCTCGTTTAAGTCAGCATTTTCCACTGAAAAGAATTTACCAAGTTGACAGCAATACACGTTTTTTATAAGAGCAAGCAAAATTTTTGAAGCCTTTGGATGTTCTTAACTTTTTGAGTTTTAAGCCTAAAAATGTTCTGAACATGTTCTTATCTTCACCATTTTTTTGTGTATTTTTGTTCATTTTCCTAAGAAATTGAATGTTGTAGGGTCTACAAAGCCTTACAATGTTCTTAACTTGTTCTTAACAATTTGGCCATCGAAGCCTTTCTTCTTATTATAGTTTGTTCTTATAAAAAAACGTGTAGATTTGACCACAATCATATATTATTAACTTGCGTTGATTCCCAAAGGCTTGATGAGGCAGAGATATTTTTCTCAAAATGTTTTAAGAGCTGATTGCCTCATCACTGCACTGGAGAAACAGGAAGGAAATGTAGGAATACTATCTTGAAGGTTTTTTTCCTGCTTCCCCTTGCATTCGAGTTTTATTCTTTTCTTCTATGTAAAGCATTGCCGATGTTTTTCCCACTGGAGACACTCATAATAGGATAATATATGATGAAATTTTTCTAGCAATATAGTTTATGTTTCAACTTCCTTTATTGTATTGTCACTCTCTTGATTTCAAGCTGGGTTTGATGCTGGTCAGTTGTTTGTGGAGAGGTTCCTTTGTATATAGTGCATTGAAATGGCATTTTTATCATAATGAAAAGTATTTCTTAGTTTGTAATCAGGTATGCTGTGTCTTAGGTAATATCAGGATTCTTTTGTCTGATATACTGTAGTAGAACATTTGCCAATATTCTTTTTTTAAAAAGAGTGGAAATCTGGATATTTCGGTTATGTTTTTGAAACAGTCGATGTAAATTACGCATCAGATTTTATTGTGTTTCTTATAATGAACATCTTGTGTTGATCAAGACTTTCTTGGCTGAGAGCAACCTTGATTTACTCCTATAGCATTAGCATTTTATTGATTATTTTCATAAAAGAGAGAGAAAACGACAAAGCGATTCACACTGGGTTCGTAACAACAGTGGCCTATTCTCGTGTCATCTACATTACACGTTTTTTATAAGAACATTCAACATTTAAGATGTTCTGAATTTTTTGATTTTTACCATTTTGTCAGTTTTTTGTCCATTTTTTTGTCCATTGGGTGTTTTAGAGTCCACAAAGCCTTATAATGTTCTTAACTTATTCTTATCATTTTGGCCATCGAAGCCTTATGTTCTTCCTTCTGTTTGTTCTTATAAAAAACGTGAATTACTCCTCATCCAAAGAAAGAAAAATCTCGTTTATACAAAACTGCTTGTTCACCATTTTACGAAATAAGATAGTGGATTAATTAAGTCAAAAGAAAAGTCGAGATTTCGAGATAAGATAGATAGAGACAAAAACAACCAAAATTCATCAAGAGGCATCTTTATTCTTTAATTGTCTTTACTTCATAAAGAGACAAGTATTAAGTCTCAACTTAGTGCTTCTTATGGTATCAAACTTTTTGAGCTTTTTGATTGAAGGAGATGGAGGAGATGTGTCTGTTTCATGTTTAAGATGTTATAGAGTTAAAATATGAATTATGTGTAAACTTTTCTGATGGTTTATGAAGTGTTGCGTCGATCTATCGATTTTTGTCATCATTTATAAGTGTATTGTGTTACATGAAAACGTGTGATTATGATGACACATGTGTGCTCTTTTTGTCTGTTACTTGATTTTCAGTGAACACTTTTCACGTGCGTTTTGTTTTGATGCTCAATGTTACTAGAGTTTCAATACTGTAGCATGGTTTTGTTGCGTACGTGCGTTCTTTCAACTTTTCATTTCTCTTGCTTTGACTTTTAATCCAGACTTCAGTAAACTTACTTTTTGTTGTTATGATGGATGGCTTCATTATCCTCGTAGACTTTTCAAATAACCGTTTTTTAAGATCTGGTCAATTATGGCTGAACACCAGCTCTTCTTATTTTTCCTGATTTTTACGTTCGATTTTTCAAACGCCCTTCATTGTTTACTTCCTTCAATTTTTAGCTTAAGGAGCTTGAAAAAACCAACATTCCCTCAGCCAATTCCGAAATCTGAGTTGTTCATAGGTTGTGGCAGAAATTGTGTTCTGATCAAAATTTTCTTATGAAAAACATGAAAAAAAAAAAATTCATACTGTCCCAACAATGTTGTATACTTATTCACTTAACTACTCTAGAAGTGCATCTGGATTTTGGTTTTTTTATTTACCTTTCTGAAGTATCAAATCCTTTAAAGTTTCTTATCTAACTGAAAGTTTGTCCTGTCCAGAGGTTGTGGCTTTAAACCCTTTGATAAAGAAGTTCATTTTCCCATCCTTTCTCAGTTTGTGAGAGCGAAAAGAGAGGAAGGAAGGAACTTTATTTTTCTCTTTTTTCAACCCCCTAAAAACATCTGCTGGTTGATGATAAGATTTCGCAGTGAAAACTTTTGTGTATTGATTGTTTTTAATTTTCTTTTTTTTCCCGAAAAATATTGACTTCTTCATTTTCTTACTTGCTTCTTGGCCAATACTCCAGAAATATTCGTTAAAATGGTAGTAAAGTCTTTCCGGAGTTTCTCCAAAATAAAGGTCATATGGAAGCATAAATTTTGGTTTTGTCTTTTTCGAATATTTTCTTCATTTTCTTCTTGTATTCGTTTTGTTTTTTTCAATAAGATAAGAATTCAGAAAATTAAGACGACACGAATCGAGAAAAATAGAAAGAATATTATGAGGGGACATAAATACGGTATAACTGAATAAAGGCTGGCTGGATTCCAAAAGCTCAAAAAAAGGACTTTTTGGGCAAATGTTTTATCTATTATCGTTTGGTTGATTGATTTGAAGAAAAAGGAGTTCCTCTTCGGATAGAATGATGGATTCCGAAAAAATCAAACAGAAAGGCAACAAACAAGGGGACGCACCGACCACCAAAAAGTCTTTATTGTTTGGTCGACGGCCCTTATACGTCAAGAAAACTAACCTAAAGAAGATCAAAAGTATAAATGAGAAACGAAACAGTGCGTCACCTAAAATTGCAACCAGCACCACATCCAGTCATTCAATGACGGTACCAGTGTCAAGGAATGAGAGTATTTACCGTGGTGTCAGTAGGGAAAG
Source organism: Clytia hemisphaerica (assembly GCF_902728285.1). NCBI lineage: Eukaryota > Metazoa > Cnidaria > Hydrozoa > Leptothecata > Clytiidae > Clytia > Clytia hemisphaerica. Next base: position 625,685 of record NW_027103336.1, read on the forward strand.
TACCAAGAGTAACAAAAGTAACAGAAGCAGTAGGGGAAGCGCAGTCTCACCCTTCCCAAAACACACCCTCATGGATGGTAAAGGTAAGGATTTCAAAAAAAGACAAGATAAAAGAACGTTCATTTGACAGGGTTTCTATATGCTGGGACATACCTTGAAAGAGTTTCTTATAGAAGTATAGGAATTAAATCTATAGAGGTCTGCTATTCAGGCTACCCCGGGACTACCTTCTATGAGAAGGTCTTTTGAAGTTTGAGATGTGCAGATGCTTGGTTTTGAATTTGAAACTTTACATAAATGAGAGTTTTGCTTCTTCATATGGTATTAATAATTTCAATACGAAAATTTCATCAACAAATAAATTATGAGTTCAAAACAATTATTGTGTTTGGCTCCAGGTATGTTGTCATGGTTTCAAAAAATGTGCTTAGAATTTCTTAATTTCGTATTTCTCTTTGAAAATAGAAGTTTGGTTAAAATCTAATGTCTAACTATTGAAATAGCTAACGGTTTCAAATCCTTAGGGTTGTATGGTGGCATTCATTAATTGTATACAATAAAATACAATTGAAGAGTTTATAAAATGATTGGTTCAGGAAATTCGACAGTTTGGACATGGTGTCTGGAATGACATCGAGTTTCTTTTTGTTTGTAATTAGATACTACGCTGAACGTTTGTGTTGTGTTGTGTTCGAAAGTGGATACACAGAGACTTGTTGTAATGTTTTCAGTGTGTTTTTAATCTGTTTATGTGTGGTGGGTGCTTGGGATGAAGTAGTGGTATTAAATGTTGTATGTGAATTTGTTGTTTTGAAGATTGATTTCAACAACAAGAGATGTGTAAGAAATTTCATTTCACTACCTTCGTGCTATTTTAAAGTATTTCAAAATGAAACTTATTAGAGTACTAACAGTCAACAATCGGTCAACAGATTTCTAATTCAATCTTTGAGTTACGAAGACTTTCATCTTATACCAATTTTCGAATTATATATAAATTTTTGTAAGACCTAAGGTGAGGGAGCTATTGGTTCAATTTAGAGAGAGGATTATTAATTACGAGAATCATGCTCTGCTTTTGATTTTTTGAGGCATTTTTTCGACGATTTATATGCTTTTCGTAAGAGAAGTATCATATTAGTCTTCTTTGGTTCCTCTCAAATTAATGATGGTACTTATCTATCAACCATTCATTGGCCAGACCAATATTGGGCCCACCTAAACACTCAACACAACTCATTAAGTATTTTCCCCTGCCATAATTATTATTGAGTTGTCTTGCTGTTTTCTTAATTGCTTCGAAATTATCTCCTAATTAATGGGAAAAAAGATAGATTCAAAAAAACTGATATGATCATACTAGATTGCAATGTTTAGAACGACGATATCAATCAATCGATTTGTTTTTTATCGTTTGTGTATACTTTCGAATTTGTTTGATGTTCGAGATGCGTTTTTTGATAATTTGGGTTTATGTCTCGTTTATGAATTAAAAAATTAGGGTAGTCTAGCTTGTCCTGGTCTTTTTGTTATTTTTGCTCGGAGATTTTCGTTAAGAGATGAACAAAATATGGAATGATTTAGCTGTGGTAGCTTTTACCACACTATTAGTATTTTTTCATAAAAACCAGTTAATTATTTTGAGAGATGACGACCCGCAATTTTTTAGCCAGCAATCGTTCTCTTTATGACAAATTTGAGGTTTTATGGGCTAACCTATTTTACTAATCCGACCCATGAAATCATTTTCCAGAGGCAGGGTTGTTCTTGAATTGTTCTTTTTTAAACGTTTTTGAGCCTTTTTATTCTTATAAATTGTACTAATAAAAAGACGAATATAGATTGGGTTCTAGAGAGTCCTTGTTTTGTAGTACCATCATCACACATTGCATAATGTAAGACATTCTAACCACGTTGTAGGGAGATCTCACTTTGACGGACACTGATTTCATCAAATCAATGAGAGAGTGGGAATAATTTTCGATGACGTCTTTCTTCTTAAAATAAAAGCTAATCTGTTTACCATGATTTCATACAGAGCTGTAGGATTGTCTTATATTGCATCCAAAGTCAAATTACATGAGAATTCAAAAGAAGGTTAGGAGCTGCTAGATTAAAATTTCTGAATGACGGTATTATTGAGATGTTGAAACATAGGTTATGAGATTTTTCTTTCCATGTATGATTTCGTAAAAAGGAATAAAAAAGATGTTTTGAGTGATCCTCAGTACGCCTGAGACGGTTCACAGTTCACCATGAAAGCAGGTAAGATGGCGCATCTTTTCATGGTTTGATTGTCTGACGTAATGATGTCAACCCCATTACGATGATAGATAATTTAAAATATTTCTGATTGACTCTAAACACTAAAGCATTTTTGATGATGTTAAAAGGTTTGACTTTCAAGATCCACTCTAAATTTTCTTTACAATTAAAAAACAAACCTTAAAACCTGTTTCTTTTTTTCTTGGCTATAGTTTCCAAAGCAATGGAGGGTATCCAAAAGTTAGTGACGTCCTTATCGTCAAATTATAATAGCGTTTTGTTAATCAGATTTCATTAACTAATTAATAGGAATTAGTACTTTGTCGAATTGATGAGGTATTAAAAAAATGGGGCCATTTAGTTGCATCAAGAGGGTATGATTGTCGCACGAATGAATTGTCAGCTTTTATCTAAAGGAGATTTAATCCGATCAAGTTAATCCGATCATTTTTTCGATTGATCAGAATTTTGAATGTTTAATTAAAATCTGACATTCCCTTTTTAAAGTATTTTTAGCCTTTTTTTCAAACTTCTAATATTTCCCATGTGAGTTTTTCCAGGTTTTACATTCTGTACTTCTAGAAGGATCAAGTGTCTTTTTTAAAGTGATTTACAAACTCTTGATTTTTCGATTGTTTATTCTTTCCTCATAATTCAAAATTTAGATTGTTTGTGCAAAACATAACTTAATCCAGCGTCGAACTTTCATTTCCTACTAAAATGTCATAAATTCATATTACGAAATAAATTTATTTGATGACGTCATTGTTTGAATGTAATCCAAGAAGCTTTTTTTTGTCAGTCTGAAACTTTCGTCAAGGCTATCAGATTTTCGATATGTTTGTTCATATGATGTAAATATCATAGATTTAGAATTTTTTGTGTCAGATCAAAAACGGAATTTTAGGGATTTGCTTCATTAAATGGTGTATTTGAAGGTTTTAACCTTTCAAAACCTGACGTAACAACTTCACTCAGAACGGTTTTATTAACAAAACTTCAATTTTTAGATCCCCTATTTACAAAATATTTCTCTGAAATTTTTGATAATTTTGATCACAATATTGACCTTTTGAAATTCTCCTTATTTTCACATGGCGAAGAATTTCCTTTATGTTTTTGTGAAACATGGAAACATATGAATTTAAATTTCATTTTTAAACACTATAAATTTGGCTCATTTCTCTGATACATTGGTTTACACTTCGCATTAACCAATTAGATTTCTTTTGATTTGTTGTAATGCATTGCAAATTAAACCGAGGTGATCACTTTACCGTTTTGAAGCCCTTTTTATACTACTTGGATTTCTCTTTCCAACTGATTCTTTTTCTCATACAACAAATCCTGTACCTTAGTGCGTAGTATAGTATGGCTATAGGATACCTAAAGGCTGATCAAGTGAACTTTGAAGCAACTGGGCCTCAATGAGGTAGAAACATGAACTTTATTATTTCTATTTCTTTTTTAGACCCTGGTCGTGTCCAGGTTTTTGTCCGTTTACGACCGCTCAACGAATCGGAAGATCTCAATAAACACCCGCTTGCCGTGACCATCGCGGATGACGAAAACAAACAGGTAAATCTTGTAGATTATTTCTTTGGTAACAGTTGGTCTTGATCTCTTGACACTATTCGACCATGTTTTCTACTAGAAGGAAGAAGTTTCTGGTTACGCATCAATGTTTTTTTACTGCAAATGCTGTCTTCCTAAAACTGTGAAATTTAAGTCATCGTACCATCTCAGATAATTTCTTATCACATTGTCTGCTCTGCTAAGTTAACTCTGGAAAATAAGTTAGATCTGATCAACCACCCCTCAATTTTTATGTGAGAGTTTAACACTTAATACTCTTTAATTACAGATCAATCTATTCGACGGTAAGAAAGACCAACTTTTTCAATTCGATGGCGTCCTCCCTGACCATGCTAACAATAAAGAAGTGTACAAAAACGTGGCTGAACCTCTGGTCTATTCTGCACTCAGTGGCTTTAATGGAATTCTCATGTGTTATGGTCAAACCGGAACAGGTATAAAAAATTAACTTCTCTAGAAGTCTTATCCCTTCAACTAAAATAATATGCCTGTCAGTGTTTTGTATTGAACTGTGCTGTATTGGAACCTTCCCTAAACACGAAGTACCCTTTTTTACTGGAAGGTGTTCTGTATTCTAAAAGATACTTCCTTTCAATGGCGCAACTGTACTCGTTATTTCATGTGTTTTTTATATTCTTTAGTCTGTTTTTTTTTGTGAATGAGCAAGGAAAATTAATTTTTAAAGGATATTTGCTTGCATATTTTTCAATCGACGAAAGAAAGTCTTTCTTCCCTTTCGGTGCTACACGAGTACAAATTTTGTATGTTCTACCTTCTCAGTATAGAGGCACACCTCCTTTCTTTATCATAAAAAATATTGTATCATTGATTTACACCTCATAGACCACGTGCAATTTCATGTTCAGTGAACTGTCCAATAAGATCTCTCCATTCTTTTGCAGGTAAAACGTATTCATTGATGTCAAATGATGGGATGTCAGTACGTGTTATGTACCAGTGCTTCAAAGTCATCAATTGTGATCAACGACATCGATATATGGTATGTTTCTCTCTATCCTCTATGCTTAAATACCAAACGAATAGATTCTTCTTTTCACTGTGTTCACAAGTTTATCGTGTAAGATGGATTTCCTAGTTAGTAATATTTTGTTTCTTTATACCCTGCTCACAGGTGACATGCTCGTACATGCAAATTTATCAAGAGAAGATTTACGATCTCTTGAACGAGACAAGGACTGTCGAACTATCGCTTCGTGAACACCCCAAAAAAGGTGAGTAAGCTTTAGTATAGACAGTCCATCTTTGACACTGTCTATTTTTATTGTCGTGAACATTAATAGTGAATTTAAGTGGGCAGAAAGTTGGCCGTCTAAGCTCAAGGAATGGTCCGTTTTTGACGTCAATGCATTGTCTTATTTCAAACTTTTCCAAGCAAAGATTTCAACTGCCTACTCTAACAACTAAAATAGGCAGGGCAGAAAGTCGCGTTTGTCTAAACTAGTGCTAAGACAAACATGAGCTTTCAGCGTTGATTTTTTCGTTAGAAATAGGTTCGCTTTTCTGTCCTAGAACCACCGTGTTTTTAGAAAGTGGAAAATGAATAAGACCAGATAAATAGTTTTATGGTCAAGAACTGACATGACAAAACAAAACTGGACCCCAAAAAATGACTTTAAACTGATCTTTCCAGCTTATTATTCAGTAGGGAGTGGTTCGATCCATTGTACCTTTTAAATAATTAAGAAATATGAAATTTCGGAGGGAATTTTCTAGAAAAGTGATTTGTAAATTAAAAGAATGATGTCACGAACTATTCAAATATTAAAAAAATTACATCGACTTCTTCAGGGTTTTTACTGATTTTCTACCATACCATCCGAGACCCCAAAATGACATAAATAAGTATTATGTGTCGAAGGTGTTCTCTTGGTGTTATTTTTACTGATTTTCAACTCGGTTTTAATTTTGTAGGAGTTTACATTGAGAATTTGACAGAATATGTCGTGCACTCACCCGAAGAAGTTTTAAATCTTCTCAAAGTTGGACGGAAACGTTTAGTGTTCGCTGAAACCAAAATGAATCGTGTCTCTAGCAGGTAAGGGACATTTTTTTCTTCAGCAATTTGTGATGGTTGATTCTTTTGCTTAAAATCATCTTCTTCTTCAGGCTAAGTGATGTTTTCTGTTTTTGCTTTGAAACAGAAACTTCAATAATCTAGCATAATCTTTTTTGAACTGGGCATCTTTCTGAAATGGAAATACCTTTAACACTAAACCTAATACATGGGAACCTGCTTTTCATCTACATGTTTCTTTGGCGACCATCAAATTCTAAACATAAGACTTGAACTAACATCCTTGAACTATCTTGTCATCTTTATTCTCAGATCTCACGCCATCATTCAGCTGAAGATTTTGAAAGAACGTGTTGGCAATGACAACCCAGCAAGTCGAATGACATCTCCATCTTCGTACGGAATGAAAACCCCCGATTTCTATTTCTCAGATGACGAAGAAAGTGGTCATGATAGTTTCGCTGGAAGCATGGTTAGTCCGCCCAGATATATACCCTGCCTTCAAATTTTCCATAACTCTCTAGGGTAGACTTTATATACCTATTAGTAGAAAATTCTGACGAAAAATCGCTTGGTTGCAAATTCTTTTACCAATGAATCTTTTTTACTGGCGATATTTTTCACGGACGAATTTTCTACCGATAAAACACTTTAAAGATGCAAATTTTCAGGGATAGCACTTTCGCGAATTCTAGTTTTAGAAGAAATTTTACGACTAAAGTTTTCGTGAATTTTTAAAAATGTACATTTCTCGTGTTATGTTTTTCGTGTTACATTTCTCAGTTAATCAAGGGGCCTGTTTTTGAGAAATGATAGCTCCCGTCTTGATGAAAAGCCTATGACGTCAGAAAGACTTTTAAAACCTTATGTGCTACTTTCCATTTGCCTCTTACAGGGGTTGAATCCCAAAAAAGGGAACTTCACTAACTAAATTGAAGAAAGTGATGAAGAATAGAATAGAAAGTATTCCTGTGTAAATTAACTTTATATTTTGTATTCTTTACATTCTAGAACGATACATTCGAAACACTGAGAGGCGATGATGACGTAAGGATAGTTTCTTCAAAATATTTTCAATGATTATTTGATTCTCAGAATCTCTTTATGATATTCCCAATGAATTTGATTTCTAAACTGAATTGATGTCGCATTATTTATTCACATTCAGTCCTGAAATACTTGATCATTTCAGAAATTTTTATTTAGAAGTTTTAATATTTCAGTAATTTAGTATTTTAGAAGCTTTAATATTTCGACCATCTGATTTTACAGGAAAATGAAGATGTGCTTGGCAACTTAACCGACCTCGAAGATGGAGTCACTTCAGTCCGTGGAAAAATCTATATGTAAGTCACAACCATTGATTCTAATATTCATGGTCTGTATATTTTGAAACCAATAGAAGGATTTGGAACTAGTGAGATCTCTTATGAGAGATTTTCTTGATGAAATTATTTCTTAACATCCGATCTCGCGCTATGAGTAAGTCGCACCACTTTTTTCATTTTTACTGATGAACATATGCGTTATTTGTCATTTCTATCGAACCCCACTTGGATTTTATTCTCATTGAAATTAATTTTGAACTGGAAACAATAGAAATCGGGGTTTCAATAGAAATTTTATCCACACTGAGGGAAGAAGTGAGACATTGGTGTATTTTATGTATACTGATCACCATTCTATCATATTTTATTTTCTCCTTTTTGTAGATGCGATTTAGCAGGTAGCGAACGTATAAAGAAAACCAAGGCTAGTGGTGAACGTCTATCAGAGGCTATGCATATCAACTCCTCTTTGTTGGAACTCGGAAATGTCATCCAAGCTTTAGCTGAAGGAAATACACACGTGCCGTTCAGAAATTCTACTTTAACCCGACTTCTACAAGAGGGATTATCGGGGAATTGTAAAACCCGTCTTGTGGTGAGCTTTCAGCTTACTCTTCTCTTTTAATGCTCAGTTTTAATATTCTAGATGAAAAAAATCTCATGATTTAGTCTCTTACCCTTTTGAAGGACAATGATCAAGGTTCTGCGCACTAATCTTTATAAACCCTGGACCAAGCACAGTAGATCTATTACTTTCAAAAAAAGTCTGATCAAAGAGTTTGCTTGAGAAACTGCCGTCAGGGTCTATAAAGCTCACCGGTGCTGCGTCGTTTGTTGCGTTTGTTGCTGTTGCTGCGTAGTTCATCTTCTAAAAATATCTCTTATGCGTTTTAGTCTTCTATTCAGCTTCTTTTCTTTCAAGTTTTTAAATACAGTTGACGCTCTCTAATTCGATCTTCAAGGGGAATTGGATCTTCATCGAATAAGGGAGCTTATCGAATAAGGGAGCGTCGTTTATTAGAGTTTCTTGTTGACGGGGACTTTAAATTTCATCGAATAAGGGAGCCTATCGAATAGTAGAACGTCGAATTAGAGAGTGTCAACTGTACATAATTTTCCTCAATCAGGTATGTGTTGCACCAACTGTGAAAGATTCCCATGAGACAAAATGCAGTTTATTGTTTGGATCACGTGCTATGAAAGTTCAAGTTACCGCGCATGTCAACTATGAAGTCGATTACAAAAAGTTGGCTGAAGCGCTTGCTGCTAAACTTGAAACCCTCGGTACAAACTTGTTATTTATTTCGAGCATATTGAATTATTTATGTTTTAGGAAAGTGGTTATGTTTCTAGGTACCCTTTTTTAGCATGTTATTACTTTCTATATTAGCCCTTGCCAAGAAATCTTTTCTTTTACTTTCATTATTTCACTCTTTATCTTTCTGGTTAAGATTGTGGTATTTTCTCCTTTTTCTAACAAAAGAAAGGCATGAATAAGTAATGATAAGTTATACTTTTGACATCAATTGTTTTCCTTTCTGATACAAAAAGAGCTTCCTACGCAAAAAGGGTTCCTGCGCACTCACATTTAAAACGAAACGGATCTGACAATAATGAGAGCCTCTTTCTCAGATTCTGAAATCTTCAGCTCCAATAATCTTGTATATTATTGCTGAGATACCTCAGAGATAAGGTTTAGTTGTTGTAAGTTTAATCTTTTTAAAAGTAGTTCGTCGTATATCTACAATGGCGAATCTGAGAGGGCGTTCAAAATTTATGGCGGAGAGTTTCAATTTCCTTATAAGGAGTATGGCTAAAAGAAACACTCTCTACCATCAATTTTGAAACCCCCCTCCCCCTTTAAAAAAGACTGAAAAATATTTTCATTTAATTTTTAGAACAAGAATGGGACATTCAAAAACAAGAATTCATTTCGCAATTACAAGGAGAGATCGGTCATCGTAGAGCTATTTCACCAAATGTAAGAATGATGACTTTTCGAATTGTACTAAACAGTCAAATGGTCACTCTACCGCTAAGTTTTGTTGAAAGTTTTCATCGAACGTTCTAAATCTGGATTTACAACGCCACAATCGAACACAATGTTTTGATTCAAGAAGATATTTAAATCATAATTTCGAAGTTAGAAAAGTACATTACTTCAAGTTTCATGCCTTACGGCAATCATCAGACGTACAAACGTACAAATAAAAACATTTTCTTGAAACACAATCAGAGAAATCTATAATAACTGACCACTGCTGTACCCGCCCTCGCCCTCGCCCTAAAAATTAGTATTTGAAATATTATTTCAGGAAAACAAACCGAGTGTGAAAACCGATATCACACAAGTACGCTCACTGCTTGTATTAGAATTGATGACACTGCAACTTTTTTACAACTTTCAAAACCACACCCAATCTCACGGTACCGACGATATGATGTCAACGAAAGCTGTCTTGTTCAGTGCAAACAATCAAGATATGATGCTTAGAAGCATGGAAGGTTTATTGGAGGTAAGTACTCTTCCTTTTATATATTAAAAGGGATTTTGGAACTTATTGGGTAGAAAAACAATTGTATTTTCAAACAGACTGGCGTTTATAATCCGTCTAAACAGTGATATGGATGTTTTTATGGTAAACGGATGATTTTTACGGAATTATATCAGTTTGTATACTAATGTGTTCCTTCCATTATTTTTGCTTATTTTCTACTGTGTCTGAATTGGTCGTCTATAGCATGCTAGACTATTATCAAACGGAAGGCGTCAGTCTCTCAGTCATACGCAATAACAGATTCAATAGAGTTGTATATTTTATAGTACATCACCAATCTATTTTCAGCTGTTGCGAGACTACGTACGCGATCGAGCACCAGCTCGTTCTTCTAACAAACGAAACTACTCAAACCAATCAAGTAGCGGTCACTCATCTGTTGTGACCAGCCCTGATTACTTGGATCAAGGTACACCTAATGACGTCATGCCAAACACATTGGAACCGGTTGCGTCATTTCTCGAGCATGCGCAAATCAATAAAGCAAATTCACAAGAGACTGGGACAGAGAAATCGTTCGCGCAAGACACGAAGACTGTGAGTGAGCGTTTGAAACGTGTCGTAAATACGATGATCCAACTTCGAGAAACGGTCAATGATAAAGCATTACGTCACTTGAAGGATACTTTCGAAGCCTCTTTACAAGGTGAGGGAAACAATGTCTTGATTTACATAAAAATCATGTGCTCAACTAATGTAGACTGTTAACTTTACAGTTGCAGGCTTGTTGAGAGGCGTAGATTTCTTTTTTATTATGGCATAATCATGAGTTTGCCCTTATGTTTTACAATGAAGTGAATACAGTCGCTCTCATGTCGTCTTCTGACCAGCGACTAAAACCGTTGGAAAACCAACGGATCCGGCGAGACTCGCAACCATTCCATTCAAGGACATTTGCTCTACCATTGAGATATGGGTTATGGCATAATGTAATTTTTTCTTTCAACAGATTCCGGTAAAAGCATTGCTTCATTGAACACTTTGGATGACGTTGTCTCAGTTCTTGACCAACAGAAAGGTATATTTTTCTAGTGATCATCGACATAACGCATGGTTGTTCAAAAATTGTCCTTTTTTGGATGGAGTGTTGTAATTTCCAGAATAAGTTGATTTCGTATATTGAACCACATCAATATGACACACGGTACTCTAGTATTAAACCCATTACGTCCATGATTCGGCATACTTGACTTAGCTGACCCGAATTACTGATCTGTATATTCGTCCAGGGGCTGCATCCTTCTTTTTTAACGATTTCCAAGGCTGAAATGTTGCGACTAGATACGATATGAAAAAGCCGGATTTTTCTGTAAAATCTGACGCTTTTGGTGACAACGCAACCTATCCCTAATACTATTTTTTCTTTCAACTACAGATCTTCTCTCAACGTTCGATTCGTACGACGATGTCCAATCATTGGAAAGTACTTTATATTATCTCCTGATGGATAAATCCTTACTAAGTAGTATGATTTTACTTCGTGCACAAGTTGGTGATTTGATGGAAGGCTGGACCTCCCTCCCCGCTGGCACAGGAAGTGATGTCAAGAGACTTTTAGAAGAACTAACAAGTGAAAGAACAGCGCGCGATAAATTACAAGATGAGTTATATTCACTTCAAGAGGAATCCATTATGTCTGAAGAGAAGTTAAAAGATGTCGAATTAGAACTCAAAGCTATACGCGAGCTAAAAGAGAGCTTGGAAAATAAGCTACATTCGTTTGAGAGTAAAAATGAGACAATGGGTGAACAACTATCTGCTATGGAACGAGAGAAGGATCTTTTGGAAAATCGTATCACGGAAATTGACAAGAAAAAAGAGAGTCTTGAAGCTTGTCTAAAAGACAGTGAAAACAATAACGCGCGTAAAGAGCGTGCAATGGTGGACTTAAAAAATGAGAAAGTTGCTTTGGATAGCTTAGTAGCCACACTCAAAGAGGAGATCAATATGCTAGAGAAGGAGCGTACGCGTGATGTGGAGGATAAGAGACACATCGAGGAGGAGCTGGAGGACCTGAGAGATCGAAATATTATTTTGGAAACAGAATGGTCGTGCTGTAAAGAAGAAAATAGTTTGCTGGAGAATGAACTCAATGGTAAGTTGGTGTTCAGGGCTACGTTTTGGGGTGATGGTTGTATCTTTAACTTTTTTTTTTAAATAAAAATACCCTTTCAAGGGTTTCACCGCACATATCATCAGTGGACAGGATGAAATGAGATTTTCTTTGTAAACAAACATAACCGCTCCTCTGTAATGATTAGGATCTTTATATCTTGCCAAATTTCTTTTATAAGAAAATACTTACTGGGAGTTTTCCCAATCGTCGCTGTGAAATAAGTAGCAAACTTTAGAATTTGTAAAAAAAAGGCTGTGTAATTTAGATTAAATCTTCGAATATCATGTATGGCACTTTGCCGGGGAGAGTGGTTTAAACATGTTTTATATTAGTATACAACTTAGTCTTGATTCGCACATTATCGCGAAAAGTAAACACTTGTTTTATAAACTAAAACCAACATATTATACACTTTTTCTATAAATCCCTTCCTACATGTCAAAAACTGAAAGAACATACTCTGATAGATGACTGATAAGCATCGAGTTTATCGAAGGTTGGCGATGTTTATCTTAAACTTATTCTCCTTTCTTTCAGCTCTGGAAGAGGATAAAGCCTACCTTGAAGATGAAATCGGAAAGTATCGTGAAGACGTCAAAATGCTGGAAGAAGCTCTATCCACACTTGAAGCACAGGCTGCGGATTATAAGAAAGATATTGTAGCCTTGAAAAACAAGGAGGATCGACTTCTAGTCAGTATTCGAAATGAAAAAGACAAATTCAACAAAGAGTTGAATTCACTACGTCAGGAAATGAGTACGTTACGTGTTGAACGACGTCGTACGCAACGGGAGATTTCCGTATCACGGGCCGATAAGAGCAATACCGAACGAGCGTACAACGCGCTTAAATCACAAAAAGACTCTTTGCAGGATGATGTTGTGTCTTATAAACAGGAGGAAAAGAGGCTACAACGTGAAATATCCAGTCTAAAAAATGACAAAGCAAAACTAGAAAGAGATGTCAATAACTTGAAAAGTGAAAATATCAAATTGAAAAATGAACTACAACATGTCGATAAAATGAAATGTGATTTGAAAATGTTGCAGAAAAACGAAGATCGAATCGCGTCGATGTTTAGTATCGAAAAAGATCGATTGGTCGAAAATCTTGTGCATTTTAAAGAGAAATACAACCGAATGGAACTCGATTTCAATAAAATATGTACTGAAAAAGATAAACTTGTGAAACAGTTAAAACGCTTTGAAAACAAACATGATGAATCGGAAAACTCAGCACGTCGCTCTCAAAGTCAACCTACAAAAGCCTCCACACCTGATAACAGGACTAAAAATCTAAAATCGGCCGCTTCTATGCATGGCATGCTTGCGCGGAGAAGTGTACACTCAGGTGAGGTATCTGAAGTGGAAGGCAAGGTGTTAGACTTACAAAGACGATTAGCTTTCTTTATGGCAGAAAAGGAAGATATTCAAAAAGAACTGATAACAACCAGAGAAAGAAATACAAAGCTCACGGATGAGTTAAAATTTCTAGAGGATGATACGTCTAAAATTCAGACACTTCTTTCCACGCTAGCGGACGAAAAATCTAGCCTAGAAACCAAGCTCAATAAAGCTTCGGAATCGAAAGCTATTCTTGAAAAAGAGAGAGATGAATTAAAAGGAGTCGTTACTATGGCTCACAAATTCACCACTGAACTACAACATCAACTAGATAGCGTCACCGAACAGAATCGTGTTCTAGAAGTAGATCACGCCACTTTAAAAGAAAGCGTGAATGTTCTTCAAAACGAGGCTGTGATACTGACGAACGAGAATAAACATATAAGAATGGAGTTTGAGAAAGTGGATGGTGATTTGAATTCTACGAGGTCTATGGTAGAAGAAATGAATACCAAGATAACAGACCTTAAAAAGAAAGTGAAGAACGCCAATGATAACGAATTCTTGTTGCATGATAAGGTACAGGATTACATTCCTTTTTCTACTCTCTTACACGATGATAGAATAAAAAAATAGCTTTTTGTTGGAAAAATTAGATGTTGATATAATTCAATTTTTTTTACAATACAGGCCAAAGACAATTTAAAGTACTCCAATCCAAGCCAGCTCATAAATTCATCACTCCACTTTTTTCAATTTTCTGAAAAACACGTACAGTATGACTAGAAGAACAAGTGTCCTTATTCATTATTTTCTGAAATGATAATTTTTTTATCATTCAATATTTTAGCTATCAAATTTGGAGACAGAGAACGTTTCGCTTTCACAACAAGTGGATGTGTGCCATCAAGAAGAAGATCTACTGACTAAGCAACTTGTCTTTTTACACGAGAAATTCAATACGCTGGAAAAAGCTCTTCACAATATTGCCGAAAACGAAAGTGATGCAGAGGTAATATGGTGTATTTTGGTTCTAAAACATTTAAGACACTTGAAACTTTCTAAAGCCATTAGTTCAAAATTTCGTCCTCTTAAAATGAGAAATAACTGATTTTTTTCTCTCAATTATCGCCAAATATTCGCGTTACATGAATATTTCATGTGCAAAAGAATGATCCTTAGGTCTAATGACCTGATATTGTTCATTATTGAACTAGGATGTCAATTCACCTACTGATTGCATATGACGACAGTTTCTAATTCTATATTGCTACAAGGATGAATGGGTGACTGCATGGGACTAGTTTAGGATGCGGGATAAATTTGAAAACGGTGGTTAGCCCGGGGCGGAGTAAGCAGTGGTGGACGTTTATTCCAAACTCTACCGCCACTTTTTTCCCGTAAACCGCCCTGACGCCCTGAGTCCCTGACTATGCGCATTTATATTTTCCCGTGTTTTCTCTAACGGAAGATAGCATCGTCAACCAGTTCTGCTGCCTGATATCAGATCAGCGATTTAACCGCTTATCCACATTTATTCTTCTATCTGTTTATTAATTTTTAGACTAACGTAAAGGTTGCGCTACTCTTCATTTTTCTCAAATTTTAATTTCATCAATTTTCAGGCATTAGAGAAAGTGAAAGAACTGAAGATGACTAATTCGTCATTGCGCAGCACGATCAACGAGTTGAAGAGAGAATTGGAAGCGGTTGTCTTAGATGCTGAATGTTTGAAAGATGAAAGAGAAGAGATTGAAAAATTACTTCAAGTTGACAGCAAAGAAAACTTGTCTCAAACAGGTTCGTTGATTATGTATTTCTAAGCGAAGGGTTTTTGATGATGAAAGTCTTTGGTTTGTAGGTTTTTCGAGAGTGACTGTATTAGAGCTGTTTAGAAGGACTCACACTCACACAAAGAAATTCTGTTATGATGACCAATTTATTTCGATGAGTGAGAATATCCTTTTATAACTCAAGATTTTACCTTCCCCCTTGCTTACGGTCAACTATACTTTTCCAGGCTCGTTGTTCGACAATATTTGTCGGTTGAAGACACAAGTTTTGAAAGTGAAACAAGAGAAGATACATATCGAAGAGAAGATGAAACTGATCGAAGTTCAACTCATCTCACTTGGTCATAAGAACGAAACACTGGAAAAAGACAATGTGGTGAGTCCCATTGACTAAACATGTTTCCTAAATAGAAAAGCTGAGTTTGTCTCTGTATTCAGATTCCATTCGCAAAATTATATAACTTTTCCCGTAATTAAAAATAGCAAATGATTAGAAGACTTGTTGATTTTCGTTAGAAAGAATACAAACCCCTAGTCTACACAATAGACAACTCCAATCTTAGAAGAGTAGGAATTTTACGCTCGAAACGTACGAATCTAACCTTATAAATCCCTTCACTAAATTAAAATAAAATTAACATATTCCCAAAAATCTGGTAATTTGTAAAAAAAACCCTCGGTCTTTGTTTTCTTTCAAGGAGAAGAGTTCAAGACTTGAACAAGAAAAAGCCAACTATCGACAACACATCGATAAACTACAACAACAAATTGAAGAACTCGTTCGCGAGCGAATACAACTCGAAGCTGAAGTTGAATTTCTAAAGAAACAGAATTCAGAGCTACATCGTGATATAGTCATTATTTTGGATGAGAATAGTAAACTGGAATCTGAGCTACAAGACTTGGAAGCAGAGTTTGGTAAACAGGAACAAGACCTAGAATCAGCGACTGAAGAGACCAAACTTCTTCTTAGGTAAGGATTTAACATTTCACTCACAATCCTTCCAACAGATTCCAATAGATTCCAATTCGAGAAAACTCTGGGAAACTATAGGGCGATGCCCTTTTTTAATATTTGAAATATCTATTCCAAACATATCTAAGAATACACATTTTACGATAATGTCAAAGTATTCGGTTAATACCAACACCAGGAATTTAGGGGTTGATTCGTTCATCATCTAAAGTAAAGAGATGGATCTTGAAACTTTTCATCTACAGGCAATTATGTTCAGCAGAAACACAGAATTTGAATCTGAACATGCAACAAAGCACCAACCAAGACGACTTGGAGCGAGCTCAACAACAAGTGCAAGAATTACAACGTGAAAAAGAAAGATTGAGTGAAGAACACCTCTCTAAAGATGAGCAAACAAAAACACTGAGGGATCGTTTGTTGATGGCTGAACTTGAAATCTCACAATTGAAATCTGAACATTGTATGGTCGAGAGTCAGCGGAGGTATTTTTTATTGTCTAATATTTGTCATAAGATATCATACACATATTAGCCTTCCATTTCATAATATTCGTGTTTTAGTACATCTTTTGTTAAGAGTTCTTGAATTTCAAAGTCAGTTGGATGATGGCCAAAAACTTTTTTTTCAGCATCTTGTAGGGAAATCTGGACATTTTTGTGCATTTTCTTTCCCCTGTTAATTGAAAAGAAAATTTCATGTAATAAATGCACGAGTCCTATGAAATAGGTTAATTCAGTTAGATCCATTCATAATTCCTTTAGCGTTATCTATAAATTAAGATACCCCTAAAGAAATCGAATCTTTCATAATCTTTAGATTGAAAATCTCGATATTTGAAAATTTCGGCTTGGTTTCAAGATTGTAAATTCTTCTAAGTCTTCAACACCAATAACTTGTACTTTCAGAACGTTAGCGCGCAACTTAGATGCTGCCGACCAAGAACGAGCCTTGTTGAAAAATGAACTCCAAGGTCTGGCACGTGCTTTGTCTCCTCTAAAGAAAGAAGTCTGCCAAGTGGTCAAAAAACAACACAGTCTCCTTGACAACAATAACAATAAAGATAACGTCACTGATGATAGTGGTTGCCAAGACAACAACGATGAAGCCGTGACCGAGGATAATGATGACGTCATTTCTAAAGAAAATGAAGCTGGTCTTGATTTACCGGATGAGGTAAGAAAATTAAAAAAACAATTTTTTCAATCCATCATGCCTTGATTATGGCCTTCTTTTTTTTCAAGTTGAAGGATTCGAATTGAAGGATCTCCTGTCAAAGACTCTTGGTTAGCCTAATAAAACTCTCTTCTACACACCACCAACATACCAGAAAGTTAGTTCTAGCCAGACACAATTTTCACCTAACCGTAACATTCGGGCGTTTAGAATGGGTCCCAGCTGGCACACAACGTTGTTTCAACGTTTATCTAATGTTCATAACGTCCATATAACGTTCATAACGTCCATATAACGTTAGACGAACGTTGAAACAACGTTGTGTGCCAGCTGGTGTAGTAGAGGCTAATATTTGGTTAACTACGTCTAATTTTCTCACAAATAAATATTATTTGGCATCTTTTTAAGGTCAATCGAATGAAAGAGGATTTGACGTCATTCAACGAAGAGAAATCAGCCTTGGAAATAGAACAAGGCCGTTTGGAAACGAGGCTGAAAGAGATTGGGGACGAAAAAGATGATTTGAGATCCAAACTAAGGGATTTGATACAAGTAAAACATTTTCGTACATTGTATCTTTGAATCTTGTTTGACGAGTTCCTATTTCTTTTTTGTCATTTTATTTTTAGATTCTAGCCAAACTTTGTTGGTATGCAGGGTCATGGTTGTCTTTCTTAGTGTTTTACTTTCTTCCATTTGAGGATTTAGTGAAAATAAGTATACCACTGTAATCGTAAACGCAAAAACAAAATACAACAGGCTAAGTCTAACCAATCTAGCCTGTTACATTTTCCGTTCGCGTTATTCTACCGATAGTTAGCTTTGCTGTTGCATTTAAGATGTTTCATGGATTCTCTACCACGTGTGCGAATTTACATCTGAAATAATTTTTCCAACTTTACTTTTCTTTCTCTAAAGGATTTGGACGAGAGCAATAAATTAGCATCTAAAGAAAATTTGTCAGAAATGGAGGACTCCATTCGCATGATCAGCTCTTTAATGAGTGACAGCGAAACATTGGATCACGAAAAGGTAATATTATCTGATGACGTCACAGACGCTCACTATGACAACAAGATACTAACCATACGCGTTGATAACCTTAATACAGAGCTTCGTTCAGTGCAAGAAGATCTCAGTTTGGCGACGGTCGATCGATTGAAGTTGAAGGATCAATGGAGGCAAGTAAAAAAGCATGCATCACACTTCTACACCAACACCGAGCATAATAAAGGTCTTAAATCTTTGCACCGTGAGCTTGATAACCTAAAAACAGATCTCTCTTCATTCGAACATGAACAAAAAGACCTGGTGTCAGAGCTTGCAAATTTGAATCAACAGCTAGTCATGGCTGAAAATAACATGGCGAATGTCAGCCATTTTAAACATGTCATTGAGAGACACTTGCGACTTTATAAAGATCGTAACTCACGTCTTGAATCGCATTTGCGAGTTATTCATAACGATCTTATCGAAATGGAAGCACATAGACCAAAAGCACCGCGAAAGAGTGCAAAAGTCCTTTTAGAAACCATCAACCTGCACCATTATTTCTCCTCCTTAGAGGATGATTTGAAAAATACGGAAGCTCAGAATAAGAGTCTGGTAGAAGATCAACAAGATTTGAAGGAGCGTTGTAATGCGCTTGAACAAGAGAAACAAGTCACTACTGTTAGCTCTGAATTCATACAAGATAGCATGGTAGGTCAACACACTTTTATCGCTCAATTACAAAAAGACAAACAAACACTTGCTTATGAAAAAGAGAGATTACAAACTAAGCTATCGTTATTCAAAGACGATAAAAAACGAATGCTAGAGGATATGCAACGGTTAAGTCGTAGCCTGGGTGCCACTACTCGATATAATCGTGAACTCGAGGCTAAGTTACAATCATTCAAAGTTGATTTATCAGATTTTGAAAATCGAGCCTATGCTCACTCAGATAGCCGTAACGGTTTTGATAGTATTGATGGAGTTGCGGCTAAATCAACCGACTACTTATGCACAATGTGTCGTGAAAAGGTTGAACGCAAGTTCCTAGGTATCTCCAAGAACACTCAATTACTTGGCGATGAACTTCTAGATTGTATTACTGACAATTTGTCGCTTGAAACTGCAATCTTTACATTCCTTGAAGAGAAAACTTACTTGGAGCATGAGAAATACCATCTTGAATCCGATATCAATCACAAGTATCCTAGCAACAACGATCATAGAGATTACGTCATTTTACAACAAAACAGACGTTCTAGAACTTTTTCCTCGCTTTCTAACCACAGCGAGATTTCTAACATGACAGCCACTACTAACCAACAACTGACCCCTAGACAATGGTCTGGATCTCAACTCTCTATCGATAGCGATATCTCAACCGTTAAAAGGTGAGAGCAAACGCCATTTAACTAACGCCCTAAAAATCCACCCTACCTTGGATGCGTTTTATGATAAAGTGAAAGAAAATTTCGCATTGCAGACTCATTAACACTGCACAATTTGGTGCATGTTTTGCTAAAACAACTGAAAACTTCCGAAAACCACCAACCAACAATCCGCCCATGCATGAACATATCCTCCACCCTTCACCGCCCACAGATCCAGACCACACTGTCTTTAATATTGCATGCTGCACTAACCACTACAACTAATCTTTATACCTAACCACCTAGTTATTTTATTACCTATCTAACCCGTGTACTCTCGTGCTTGATTTTATCTTTTACTATTGAATACCTATCCACCCTTTTGTTTGTGGCTTGTACCTTACCTTACCATACCTTCCAATGTTTGAATATCGAACTAAATGATCAAATACTCCTTGAAAGTGTATTTCCATCAATTTTTGTACCCTCCCTAGAAAAGATTTTTAAACTAATTTCTTCCGACCGAAGCACAAAAGTATTACACTATCCTCCCTCCCTCCTATAAACCGTCCACCATCCTAACCATACCCCTCCTCTTCTCTCTCTCCTTCCTGTAGGATGACTCCACCCATCTTTGAACCAATCCCAAGACACCGTGCAATGACCACGCCCTTACGACGTACGTCTGACAGTGACGATGAAATTGTCCGTCCAAAACCACGGCCAAACAGTTGTGTCGGGATTTACACCATCAATTTTCCAACTTCCACATTGGTTCGTTCTAACACGACAACATCCGTTACCACTCCCCAAGTGGCACGTCTAATGGCAATGTCTTCAAGCAGCAGTCGTTTAAGTCGGAAATACCGCATTGCTGAGCAAGAACGTTCCGCTGTTAAGCGTACCCGGCGTCCATTGGCTTTACGGATGCGAAGATACCGTGATTTGCTTGTCTTTGGGAATTGCGCCGGAAAGACTCGAAAATGACTAATGGTGATTTTCATTATTTCATTTGTTTTTTTAATATTTTTATTTAGCTGTTTTTTCGTTAATTTTTATGACATTTCTCCCTACTTCTAGGGAGTCTTTGAATTTAGGTTTGATAATAACAGACCTCTATGAGATTACTTTTCATCCTCATAGATTTAAATCTAACTTATGAATTATATTAAGATTTGTTTTGAAATAGTTTATGTTGGTTCCGTTTGCATTCATCGAGTTTTTATCATTTCTCGTGTTTTCTCCCTTTTGTAAATGATTTTCTCCCTTTTGTCTCACTCAATAGAATTGGTTGAAAACCCACGTCGGCTTTTTTTTAATAATCAAGAAATATTCCAAATTATCCTACTGATATTACTTTGTTGATATTTTCTGTACATTATCATTTCTTGTGTTTGTTAAGTCAAATCCGCCGCTCACCATTATTTTTCTCTTGGATTTACTTTTCACTTGGGTCCTGCTGTGCGGGAACCGTTTCTTTAAGCAATTTCTGCCATATCCAGCATTTTGGCTTTCAATAGGGACCGCAATGATTTTTTCAAATTGTTTTTAGCGCATTGAAACCATGCTCATTGGAAAGAGCATCAAAAAAGAAAAAAAATGAGGGGTCATTCATCAAAATCGACCAAGCCGTTCTCGAGATATGAAATTTTCTATCTCCTGAAAATGACCCTTTTTTTGGAACGATTTTCGAGGATTTTTGTAAAAATCATGGTTAAATAGGTTTAAAAGTGAAAATCCGGGGGTTATGTCAAAAAATACATTTTTTGCAATAACTTTACTTCTATTAATGCTATAGCATTGAAACTTGGCACGAAGGTTCTCAAGACAAGGTTTTAATTTTTTATCAATTTTTTTTTTCAAATTTTTCGTTTGCGAATGAATCGAAAATATCCTGTATGCCGGAGAGCTGGCAGATTGTCACTCTCCGTGGACTGTGAACTTTCGAATTGTAAACAAACACGCGCTCGACAATTCTGTAGAATTTCTCGAATACCAATAAACTTTGAGCCAAAAAAGACAGCAGAGCGCGGTTGAAAATGTTAATTTTTATTAACAAACAATATGTAAAAAAGGTTGAAATTTCATATTATCTTTGTCTTAATGCCGGGGAGGACAGCTAAAGCCCTCAAAAGTGGCTTTTTCCCAGAAAAAACTGAATAATTCTTTGTAGGATTTGATTGGGTCAATGAGACAAAAAAAACAAACAGCGCTGATCTCTTCCAGTTCCAAAAATGTATAACATCATAGGGGTTTGAGGACGCGCTCACCTGTCTAAATCCAATTTTCTGTTGGTAGGTCGTCTGCCATTCAAAATTTTACAAAATTGCTCATATTTTCATAAAAAATAAAGTTATGGCCACCAAACTTTTACAGGACATTTATTTAATGATAAGAATGCTTCTAAAACTTATCCCATGGTTATAGGTGGTCTAAAACCTAAAAACAACATTTTGGTCGATTCCAACCATTTTACCCCCGTCTTTCGCGGTCCCTACTTTCAAATATTGGTTTTCTGGATTGGCTATTTCAAATTGGCGTCATACTTTCACATTCTTTATAGAAACTTTGATAACATCACCTTCTTTGTTCGACTTTTCCGACACAAGAAATTTAATCACTCTTCGAGTATAATATTGTAAAATATTTTTTAAACCATAAAATTTAAACAAGTCATCAATAATTTTAATACCGTCAATATTTTATCTTACAATTTATTTCTCATTTTATATAAATTCTGTCATGTAGTGTACATTAAAGTGTTCAAAGTTTTTTTTTTTCGATGTAAAGTTTTTTGCTAGAATTTTTTTTTATTTAATAATATTTATTTCGACCTAGTCTTGAAATCAAGCCTTTACTGCTTAGTTTCTTCTACCCTTCTATCCTTCTCTGCAACTTTTGATGATGCAAATCAAAAACTTAAAGATTTACTTCTAGGACATCCTTTGATTCATAGTTTTCTTTGAAAAAACCCTGAAATTAAGGTTTTTTAAAGTCTGTCTCAAAATCATATCGACACGTTTCTTTTTTAACAACTTTTCAGCATGTGTTTATGCTATATCAAAAAGCTGTGCACCGTTGGAAAGATATTTCCAAAGAAAATAATCTGATAGATTAAAGATTTTTAAGATTTTGAAAAATGAAGATGCAAAAACGAAGAAGAAATAAATGAAAAATTTTTCTGCTGGCTCAAAAATTATGACATCAGACCTTTTTAGAATATTTGAACCTTGCTAAATTCAAGCGAATTTAGGCAAAATTCGCCAAAATTAAATATTTTGCTCACTCGCCAAAATAAGATCCCGCCAAAATTAATTTTTTTGTTCCCTTGCTTAAATAACCCCTGAAATTCACCAAAATTGCTCAAAATAAGGCAAAATAGAACAGAATTACGCTGTGATTCGCCAAAATTAGTTCCCGCCAAAATTCAAAAAATGCACTATTCGCCAAAATAAGTTCCCGCCAAAATTAAAATATTTTAAGATTTTCGCTGCTCGCCAAAATAAGTTCCCTTAAGGTAACTAAAATCACTCTCAAATATCACGTAATTATGACCCTCCGTCTTATGATTTTTCTTCCAAAGTTCCACCTTTTGTAAGCGAAGTAAATAAACCGACCTCAGATAATTATGATCCATTATCAATGTTTGTGTTCCTTGAAATACAAATTGTAACGGGACCGGGATTTAGTGGAAAAGTCAACGGGATTTCGGGATTTTGCCGAAAATTTAACGGGATTTCGGGATTTTCGACCCTCGGATGCCCCCCACTAATTGAAATCCCTACAATTAAAGGTTTTGTTTTTAAATGAGAATGATATCGTTTGCTTACTTATCAATTTCAATTCACAAGCTTTTTCACATTGGATATAGACACGGATGTGGAGCAAAATTGGCAAGAAAGAGAAAAAATCAGCATAATATAACAATAGGCAGACACTGTCCTGATATGAAACATGTGTCTGATATGAAAACGGAAACACTTATGTAAAACTAAAACCTTAAACACAGAACAGCGTGTCCGGTTGTCCATTTTTGTATCTGTTTTGATACAGTACTTTTTTTCCGGACACGCTGTATAATCGTTAGTGTGAGTGGAATATTAACGTGTCATAAAGTAATTCCAAAATGGAGGCGAAAAGAGTGAAGAAGACGTACGTACGCAACCCGGGGGGGGGGTACTAGGGCAAGATGGGTTACAGGGATGCACCGCTGGTCAGGGTACCTTTTTTAACCTCCACGAGTCCCAGGTAGGGTCGCAAAAACACCAAAATAGAAAAATCAGTCCCTCGTAGGGTGCCTATTTTTGGAAAATTTGGGGAAAAAGTAGAAAATTTGAGAACATTTTGGAGTTTCAGTCCTATTCAGGGTCACTTTTTTCGCAAATTTCGAGTCCCACGTAGGGTCACTTTTTCGAAACTCAGCGGAGCACCCCCGTCGGTCGACAAGGGTAGTATCCCCCATTGAGTTTCAAGCCCGAAGGGCTAGAGGTCAATCTCTAACCTTTCTCAGGCAAGAAAAATTGAAGCCTTAAAATATGCGCCGTATTTTTGATGACGGATTGAATCTAGCAATTCTTTTGTTTTTGAATGATATATTTTTCAAAATGAAGCGGTAAATTTTAGTTTCAATCTGTCATTTGTGTAAAAACCAGGCGGGTCGCTCAAGGCCGCGCAACTTTGGTAGGATTTGTTGGCTTCAAATCCTACCAAGGAGATTGACCTCTAGCCCTTCGGGCTTGAAACTCAATGGTATCCCCCCCCCCCCCGGGGAACGCGATGAAAATCTGTATAGTCCGGGAGCCAAACCCAAAAAATGGCATTTTGCTTAACCCAAGATTCTACAGGATAAACTATACATTTTTGGAATCCTCAACTATCCTAGTTTTGGAAATGGTCGGTCCCCAAAGCTAACTCCTGGTCAATTTTTCATACTGGGCCCGAGTTTAGGGGGTACTTTTTACCCTTTGTAAGGATTTGTTAAGGAAAATGCCATTCCAGGGATGATATAATTTGCTGTATCTAGTCAATCAGTTGACCAATTGCTTTGAAACTTTGCAAAAAGTTTCAAGGTAGGCTGATGATTATTTTCGGAAAAAATTTTTGTAAAAAATTATTTTTATAGGTTTGCCCTGGGAAAAAAAGGGAAATTTGGGTATTTTAAACTAAATTTTGACCCTTTTTAAGTCTGGGACCTACCCAAACAACTTTTAATGAGACACAAACTAGGTTTTATGAAAGACTTTGATGCAATACATCAGAAAAATTTCAAACAGACAGTATTTAGTATTATTTCAGGGCTGCAGGGGGTAAAATTGCCCATTTTTTATGGGGTTTTAACCTTATTGGAGCAATTTTCACCACTAATATTGGTTAAAACGTTTATCAAAAAGTTTTAACTTGATTTTTGTTGTAAATATATCCTGAAAGATTTCAATGCTGACTTAAAACTAACAGAACCCAGGGTGCAAATGGACAAACCAGGGGGTAAAAATGCCCATTTTAGGCGATTTTTATCGTTTTTTGGACCTATTTCACCCATAAAGCGGTTTTATGGTGTAACCAATTTTATTTCTGACCACTGAAAAACAGGATAATTTTGTAGTAGGAGCAATGGGAAAGTTATTTGTGGTTTTCATTGTCTGTAATCAGGGTCACTGTGGGCAAATCAGGGGGTAAATACAACCACTTCTTGGTAGTTTGTTGCCTGAATTTGGATGTTTTTATTGTATGGTAGCCTCAAATTTATGAAATTTTGAGATCGAAACCAGTTTATATACCCTTCAGTCATTTCTTAATACTTTTGTTGACAACCTACACAAAATAATACGGATTTAACTTAAGTTATGGCCAAAAAATAAAACATTTTTTGACGTAATTTTGTCAGTTTTTTTGCTTTGAATTCCACTATATTGCTATTCAGAGCTTCCCAAAATGGTCCCAGCTACTTGTAGAATTATTATCTTGAGACTAGCTACTAATAAAAGGTCAGTAAAACGGCAAAAATGATCAGTCAAATTATGAGTATGTAGTACATTATGAGTATGCAGAGGACCGTTAGTTTTGTTTTCACAAAACAATTAGAAAATCTTTCATCAAAGCAGGCCTTAACAATGACACAGCACTTTTATTTCTACCCAAGTTAACAATATTTTACAAATTATTAGGCTCCAAATAACTATTCTACTTAAAAACCAGTACAGGGACCATTTTTGGAAGCTCTGAATAGCAATATAGTGGAATTTCAAAGCAAAAACTGACAAAATTACGTCAAAAAATGTTATAATTTGGCCATAACTTAACCCTTTCAGTCCCAGAGTTTTCACAGCTACTTTCCCAGAGCCGTAAAACGAGTTTTTGAATGCCTTTACTCATGCTTCAATATCTCTGGAATCACTAAACCTAGTCCTCTCAAGTTTTCACCCTTTTTCACTTATAATATGAGGATCAATTTGATAGAAAAAAATTTGCAAAATGACGTCATCAGCGTATCACGTGACTAGAGAAAGGCAAAAGAAAATTTGAAAACAGCATTTTTTTGCCATTCAATGGTAATTTTTTTTATGAAAAAATGATTTAAACCCATTCATTCTTCTGATAAATGTTGAGCACAACAGTATCTACTAACTGAAAAAAGAATTGTTTGATTAGCCCTCATAGAAAAATCATAATGATTGATAGAGGTTGTAAAAAATCCCATTTTCGGCCTTACAGATTTTGCTTGCAAAAATTTTTGTAAATACTTTTGTAAACAAAACTTTTTACTCGAACAAGCTTTTTTTACGCGGTCTTTTGCACACGACGCGCTATCTTATCTTCTTTGAAAGCTGTTTAAAGGCATCTCTTTTTTTCCCGCCAAAACGTCACAATTTAAAAAATAAATCAGGGACCGCTATGCAGTCCTCTGGGAAAAAACGACGGGTCCAAAGGGACCGCAGTGCGGTCGCGTGGGACTGAAAGGGTTAAGTTAAATCCGTCATTATTTTGTGTAGGTTGTCAACAAAAGTATTAACCTTTAGACACCGCTGTTTTTAAAAACAGCGCGCGCTGCTGCCGCTGTTTTTTTCATGAAAATGGAGGTTTCGCGGAAAATGTCATAAAATCTGAACCGCTAAAGCTTAAGTAAAAAGTAAACCCATTTTGAAAAGCTAAGGATCTATTTTTTCAGATAATACCAAAAAGACGCCTCATCACCCTTTTAAACCTGACCACACACCCTCAAATCAAAACAGTAAAAATTCCATGTTTACGATTTTTTCACTTTTTTTCTTTTTTTTGACAAATTGAATGAAAAAAGTGGGTACAAGGTAAAGATGGTCCCAGAAAAAATTATTTGTTTTAGTTTTGTTTATAAGCCACCATTGTGAAAATTTCAGGCTGAAGGCTCATTTCATC